>NC_141557.1:63542500-63725000 GCF_036417535.1 Chlamydotis macqueenii | reverse complement strand
CTAGAAGAAATTCAACTCTGTAGTAAAAGAAAGTGTATTTTAAGCTAGACATTTTCTGTTGGCTAAAAATGTGCAGGTCTAGAGGAAAAGATAATCTTTTAAATAATGCTTTTTAGCTTCATACCTGTGAGCTCTTCTCAGAGTAACAGGAAATGCTTTGGAGCTACTATAGAAGGCTATCACTGGATATTGTTGAGGTGACTGCTGGAAATCGTCTTCAGGTATCAGAAAAATGTATGATGCATTTCTTGAGAAAATTCAATCATCAGACCTGTTTATTTGGAAAAAAAAAAAGCATTGAGTCAAAATAAAAAACATGCATTAGAGCTGTTTTTAAGGATTTCTCACTTCTTGCTAGCATCACTTTAGTCCCATACCTATAGCTTTTGCAAAAGTGAGAGGTTTTCTTTAGCTCTTGCTTGAAAAATTCTTTCTTTCCCTTCTTTAAAATTATAATTTCTGGATAGGAGAGAACAAGTATGATAAAGCAAATTGAGAAAAGAGACAGAAGAAAGACAACTCAATAAAGCTTTTAAAATTCCCACTAGAAGCGATCTAGGAGGGCAGCTTGAACCTTTACCATGTGTTTTGTCAATCACACTGACTTTCTGGAAGTGAAATTCCTTTGTCACATGACCTCAGAGAAGGATTGTTACCATTACAGTGTAACCAATACAGCACGCATCACATACAGCTTCAGCACAGTTCTGTATTTCTTTTACTGCTCTTCCATTTACTGTTTGGCAGAACATTCTGAATTAGTGCTTTCAGTCTTTGTATTGTAGATTCAAGAAGTAGAAAATTTTGGTAGCATACATATAGACACTTCCCACACACCTAGTAGCAGTAGTACTGTTGGTATGCTGCATATATTTGCGGATTTTCAAAACTATTATTATTATCTCATATCATATTTCATTTATCATAATACTATGATATTATGCATGCAAGTGCATTTTTCTTACACATGCTGTTACAAAAATAAAGACTTGAGTAACTTTCATGCGGGGATGCATCGCTTTCATGGGAATGGGGAAGCTCCTTCCTTTCCCAAAGAACTCTTAGAGCAAAAGCTGCAAAATTCGTTAGCAGAAGTCAGAATATCGATGTTACTTAAGTACTACTGTGCATACAATTCTGGTTGCCCAGCAATGTTGCCTTTTTGGAAAGAGGAATGAATTCATGGGTCAGAAGTTTTTGTTTGCTCATTCAGTTGTCAAATCTGACTTCACTCATGGGATAATTAAAACTTAGGAAGATGTAAGGAAGGTAGAAACAGAATAGGCCAAAAAAAAGCGCAATAGAGAAATCTCTGCATTTTAAGGAATGTGAGTGCTGGCAATGTTATGACCTGGGTAGGGCTGTGCTCCCACAGTCACAGCTGTAGAAACCCTTTTCTGCCCATCACACGTTGTTTTCAAGGGGATGACTGGCAGTGTAAACAACTCTCTTTTTCTCTTTCCCTGTTGTACAACAGCAAATGTATGATTGAATGTTGTTGAATCCATGCAAAAGGAGTGGTGAAAACTATAATTTTGCTGCACTGTTAGTTTATCTGCTTTGGGTATGCTTATAAGCTGAAGAATATAGGTATCCTACAATCTTTGATATATTATCTCTACAAAAAACAGTTAGGCAATAAAGTGCTATCGCTGTTTTTCACAAGGATAAAAAAGGGAGGAAAAGCAGAACTGTTGCATCCTGAGATGAGAAATGCTTGAGAGAGAAACAAAGCAAGCTTCTGAGCTTAAGGCAGCCATAGCATACTGGGTAGCCATATTAATGCGGCATTAGAGTCAGGCAATTAAGCCCTAAAGAAATAACACAGCAGAACTGCCCTCAGGATTAAGATACTATCTCTGTACAGTGTTACTTTCTGTACATGTTCTAATAAAAATACAGTATGCCTAGTAACATAAAATGTGCATTTGGAAGACTGAGGAATCAGGGGAAAGAAACCTGTGTAGGAGATTTGGGGTTAAAAATTAGTTCCTCCACTAAAATAAGGAACATAGTGCTTGAAAAATAAAGGAGGTAAATGCATCCACACTTTTTTGTGTCTTACTTCCATATTGTTTGCATGTCTTCTTCCAAACAGCTGGTATCTTGTGTTAGAATCTAGCACAATGTTTTATGTTTTCCTGTCTCCCTTTGGGAAAAAGAAAAAAAAAATCATTGCTAATCTGTGGCGGATCATATACTTTCATGTATCTTCTGTCCTTTCTCTCCTTTCTCCTACCCTTCTCTGCCACACTGGGTCATAGCACTGGCTGGGGAGAGGGAGATACACTAGGAGAGGAAGAAAGCCAAGTATTTGAACACATAGTATTTGAGCTTTTTCATCTCCTGCCTTGGTTTGAATTAGTGTATGTCTTCTTCTAAACCCAGAGAACACTTTACTTACATGAAGGTTATGATTCGTACTCCCTGCTCACTTGGAAGTATCATTACCCTTTGAAAAAACAAACGGAGAGCACCACCCCAAAGCACAACCACAGCATCACCGGAGGGTGATCTGACAGCCTGTCAGATACTCTGCTTCCCCCCGGCCAACTGTCCATTTTTCAGGTGTTCCTTTGGAGCCACTATAGGTGGGAATGAAAACAAACGTGAGGAAATGCATGCCTCAATGTGACGAGCACCTCATAAAGGAAGTAACTCTGAAGTTGCCATGCCCTCAGTGACTGAATACCTGTTCTGTGGTCTTTCTGTTTAGCTCTGTGTCATGTGAGCTAACAGACATGGGTTAATTATGCTGTAAAAGAGTGAAGTCCTCAAATATCTGGGTTTTTTTTCTCACCCAGATAAAGAAAGATCTTGAATATTCCTATGCCTTACTAATAGATTGGAAACGTGCTAATAGGTTGCAAACTGTGCCTCATAATATGTACGTTCCTTGATTGTTGACTAACAGAAGCAACCAGCCATGCCTTACATGTTCTATAATATAACTCTTTGATAAGTCAGTAATGATGAAGCGGTAATTCAGTGCTCTTCTCACTCTGGGTCCAATTTAATCAAGTGCCAAGCCTATTTGACTTCTAGATTACTTCAGTTGGAGAGGACAGTTCTCATTGCAGAGCATCAGGTCTATGTTACCTTCCTCCTTCTCATTTCTATTGCATAAATGCAAAAGTAGTAAAGTGCTGCAGTGACTTATCTTCTCCTTTCTCTTGTCCTAGAAATTTTTAAGAAAGTAAGTGACATTTATGGATAGTCTGTCACTTTATGCAAGTCAAAGGGCTTAATAGTACAATTTTCAGCAGAACTCCATTTAAAATCTACCCCAGCTTGTAACACACAAGTTCACTGGACCAAGTTCTTCACATTGGACTTAATAACTGCACAATCTAGCACTGCATGTATTCATCCAAGGAAGAAACTGTGGGATTCTCCTTTGAGACTTAGAGTTTTAATACCACAGGCTGCTACAGTTTTTCAAAATGAAGCGATTACAGAAAGGGTAAAGAAGAGAAACATTAAAATGAAAATATGTTTCTAACTTTATCCCTCTGAGAATTTAATGAGCAGAAGTACTCAGCAGATAAAGAGAAATCTACATTTTAAAGTCACTATAAATTTTTTTTCCTTTACCACCAGCAGAAAAGAACAGACGGATAACAGATAAAAACCAAGATGTTTGTATTAGGGTTGAATGAAGAAATGTTTTCCCTCAAATAACTTAATGCAAGACATTTACTGAAAATTTTCATAGGAGGTTTTTAAATTAAATACATCTTTGACTCAGTTCTTAATTTTCCACAAAGCTATTCATAACACCTTCAGGAAGAGAATTACATAATCTACCCAAAAATGAGTCTTTGATGAAACTCTCATCTTTTCTGAAAAGGAAACAGGCCATTGTAAAATATATCAACCAGTTCTAATAAAGGTAAATATAGGAAACATTTTGAGACAGGGAAAAGGAGGAAGCTCTGCTGTATCTAAACATATGTAAATTAATTATTTATACACATCCATGTTAAGTATTTATCCATAATAAGGTTACAGCTTCTTCCCTTCTTGGTGTCTCATCAACACAGTTTTCCACCATGCTGTGCTAGCTTCTTCCTGCAGCAGCACATCCTTGCAGTGCTTGGCAGAGAGGCACTGCTTGTTCAGTGAACTGGAAGAACAGCCAGACCAAGAACAGTAGCAGAAGCTCTGAGGTTGTACCTGCTGAGCAGCTGGAAAGGGTATAGCATGAGGAGAGAAGAGGAACAGGATTAATGTATATACTTATAAAAACGTAAATGTAAGGACAGCTGAACAGCTCTTGATAAATCAGAACCATTGTGCCTGAATCAGAACAGATGCTTCCCTTTGGAATAAGCATATTTAAGTACATTAGATAAGGAAGTAGCCACTTCTTTTAAGTGAGAAAAATTGATTATGGTGGTTCAGTGAGAGGATGCCAGAACACAAATCAGACACAGCAGCAGGTAGTTGGAGCCATGGTTAGCAAAAAGGAGGAAGAGAGAAGTAAAGGCAATAGGAGAGTAAAAGTTGTGCTAATAAGCATAGTTTTCTCTTCTATAGTGGCCAGAAACCTTCAGAAGATGCTGCAAGTGGCACTGTTGGATACACCTGAAAACTCAATAAGAATTAAAAGGCAATTAAGTGTGTGTTAACCTGTGGAACACATCATGTGGGTCCTTACATGGCTCAGTGTTCATGTTTTGTGCTGTTACGCTGCGCAGTTGTTTTGTTCTGTCACTTGTGTTCTCCAATCATTTAGCTGTAACCTAGCAGGGACTGAGGAGGAAATAACATCCCGATTTTCACACTAGCAGCAGCTGCTTTGGTTAGGCAGTACACTAAATATAGTAATTTGCCATGTAGCCAACAACAGTGATAGCACATCAAAAAGAGATTCTGTGACATAGCAGGGATCCCTAATGTCCTACGAATGATGGATGGGCTGTTCATGCACCTCACAGAATGATGCTGCTTTTCAAAATGGAAAGCGGCGTGTGTGACCATCAATATCTTACATTGAATTATTGGCTTCTGTCACGATGCCTGTATTTTAGCCAACTCATGTGGTGGAAAATTATTTTATTCTAGTGACATTTCTGATAAAAGAGCCATCAGTAAATATTTTCCCTGAGAAATGTGTTCTAGAGGTTTACAGGTAATAGCAACAGTCCTTTGAAGAGCCATCTGTGACTCGTAGTAAGTAAAATAAAACCATTATTGAACAAAGATTGAAACATGAATATGCTTGTGTTTAGTGGGTCTCTTTTTCACATGAGCATTCTCTATGCCAAACATCAAGATGGATGGCTGTTCTACCTGTGTAGTATGCTGCCTGACTAAATGTTACTGTTGCCTTCTGTGCCTTTATTATTGGTGGGAATAAAGTGCCTCCAGTTGACAAAGGTGATATGATAAAACACTGCCATTCCTGCCCTTCACCCCAAGTTGCCAAGAGGATTTCAGCATCATTGCTGATATACCTCAGCTTGTGTGGACTGTAATGAAACACCATCTGACAGGACAGCAGCCATGGAAGTAAGTGGGATTTCCTCTCCATAAGCCAATGAGGAAATTAAAAATGCATTGAGGCCAGGACTTGCTGTGCTCTGCTTCTCATCTTATACTATCAAGTGCTATACAATACCTGAAATACTTTCCAAAATTAATTATGCTGAACTCAGTTATTCAACCATAAAAAATGTAGCATGAAGATTTCAGCCAGGTCCAGCAAACCACATAAACGTTCACCGTGATGCCATCTGGGCACTGTCTACAACTGTCTATGCACATTTTGTGAAAGGAAGATGATTCAGTTGAAATCAAAGCATATATGACAGCAGTATGGAATGAAATTTATTCAGAGGCAGTTGCAACCTCTTCTTCCTTCAGATATACTTCAGGATTGGGTTGCAGATTACTTCCGTTGTGATCTTTTCATCTGCTGTTCTGCAGTGGCTCTGTACCTTCTCCATTAGGGAACAGTTCCTCCTGCCCGTTTTTCCTTTTGTGTCTCCCACTGGTAGATGCTTTTCAGAAAACTTGGGACTTTCCAAAGCAATCCTTAGCACTGGGCCCTTCCGACTGTTGAAAAATAAATTTTTATATGATGTTATGTCCTCTACTGTCTCTCTTTCCCTACTCTTGACTTAACCCCAGGTCATAGGGTTTCCCATCTTCCCAAAACTTGGGGCTTTGCCAAATGATTGGTATTCCTATCACATACCTGCACTGCAAGTAAAAAAAAAAATGTATGTCATACATAGTAGGCAATTGAAGAAAGTAGACTTGCCTGCTATCCAGAAGACAGTAGCATATATGGAATGCCATGGAATATACAGTAGTTTGAAATAATATGGAATATAGAACCATAGAATCAAGGAATAGTTTGGGTTGGAAGGGCATTTAAAGGTCCCCTAGTCCAACCCATCGGCAAGGAGCAGGGACATCTTCAACTGGATTGCGTTGCTGTCCAACCTGGCCTTGAATGGTTCCAGGGATGGGGCATTCATCATCTCTCTGGGCAATCTGTTCCAGTGTTTCACCACTAAAACACTGTCATTGTGTCACATAGTTGGCATCGTGTCACAGATTTAACTTAACAAACCTTATTTTGAATGAATTGGTACATGAACACTAGAACTTGTAAATCATAGCATTAGCTGTTAAAATATTTGAAATTGCAATGAACTTTTGCATTTTAGAACACCAAATATGTCACACTGCAAAGTATCCATCTGCAACAGTACTGGGACCTGTGAGGGTCACTAAGCTTGTTTCTATCTCGGTTTTGGTATTAATTTTGAAGGTTAAAAGATAAATTACATTTTTTCACTTGTGAAATAAGACCAATTTCATAAAGTTGAAATGGGATCCAAACACTTGCTCATTTCAGAATTTTTAATTTCACTGTAAATACTTTGGCAAACCCTATTCAAGAGCCACAACCACTACAATCTATAGCAAGAGACAAGGTATCTATCAGCACAGCAGGGAGGGACCAATTTGACACAACACACTTAAAAAAAAAAATCCACTTTTACAAGTACCAGACAAACAGTGAATTAAACACTTCTTAAAGTACTTCTTAGAGTGTACTACCAGTAATTCTGTGTCATATGTTTCTGGACTTTTATGTTTCCATAAACAGTTATTAATTACATGAGCAATAAAACCTCAAGTTTTGCCTGCAATTTTTTCACTGTAAGCCTCCTTTATAAAGGAGAGATTCTAGAGAATCACAGATAGTGACAGTAAAGCACAGATCTATCTGGCCACGTATACTCTAACAGTAGGAAAAGCTTACACTTACCAGCCTCCTTTGAACCAGACACAGATGATGACTCTAGAGATTTCTAAAAACTAGTGACTCTGGAGATTTCTGCCCTTTCATCCTAAAACAGATTTTATTCTTTCCTCCTTCAGCTTTGCAATTACCAGTTCACCTTTTCCTGCTAAGGATCTTTGAAAATAACACCACTGCAGAAACTATATTCCCCATTTAACACAGATCCTTTTTGAACCTGTTTCTCAGATGTAACTACTTCTTAAGGAAAACTCAGCAGAATGCAAAAAGCCTATGCTTCCTCATCAGAAAATTATGTCAGGAGAGAAGGAAATCCATCTTCAGCCTTGCAGACTGAGTGTCCCTGTTCCCACTGTGAGGCAGAATAGGGCAGCCTTGCAGACTGGACAGGGGCTGCCGGCTAAAACTGTGCCGCTGAACACAAGTATCGGAAAGGAAATTCAAGTTCATCCCAAGGAATCTAGACAAGGTGATATCTCCTCTTTGGCACTGTCCTCACTTGCCCTCAGGGTGTACTGTTTGCCCTAAAGCTCTCTGCAATTTGGAAACTGATATGAGCAAATAACAGAAGCAATACTAGGAGTTTCAAGAGGGCAGTTGTAGACCGACTATCAAAGGCATGAAACAATCAGTGCCCATCTGCCAACAAGTGAAAACTGAATCATGTTCAGAATAATCAGAAAGCTATATTGAATTTTACTCTATTAAGTGATTCATTAAAAAATGAAAATTTGTGGATTTTGGGCTAGTTTAGAAAAAGGAAGCCTTAATCCCTTCTGCAAGTAACTTGCTGTTCTTTGTGACTACTAATTATTAGATATAAGTGCATGTTGAGGGCACCACTGAACATGTATAGTCCTCACTTCTCTAAATTAACTTAGAATCATAGAATCATAGAATCACATGGTTGGATGGGACCTATAAGATCATCTAGTCCAACCGTCTTCCCACTACCATTGCTGCCACAGCTACTAAACCATATCCTGTAGCTTCTCATCAAGCCGCCTCTTGAACACTGCCAGGGACGGAGACTCCACCACCTCCCTGGTTAGCCCTCTAACGAAGGGCTAAACTTAGTGCGAGCTAGAGGTATGTATGTGGCAGGTACCCTCATCCTAAGCTAGGAAGCTTCTAGATCCATGTGTCTGTTGTAAAGTGGAGTCTTCAGCTAATGAGAACTGACCTCTTCATATATGACCACAGGTCAGATTCAACGAGGGTATAAATGGAGCCCCTTTTGGAAGGTAAGCTAGAGCTGATCCTCCTCAGAGCAGCAGGTCAGCAGTTGGGGACTCTCTCCTTTGGCTGGGATGTCTAAGGAAGCTCCTCAAGGCTGAAAGTCCTCCCTTTGTTAGGTGAGTGACTGAACGTTTTGGATCATTGGAAATCCAGACTGTAGTATTAATTCCTGAGTGACTTTTTGAACCCGTAGATTGTTAATGGTATTGGAGTCTTAAAGCAATTTTGCTTAAAGTACAGCTGAGTTTGAATTCATTACAAATAAATCCTGTCTGACTTTATCACTTCATCTAACTTAATTTTTGTGAATTTCCATAACAGTATAAAAATCCATTCCCAAACATATTTTACATATACTCATGTTTCTTTCCTCTAAAGTACAATTAGTATTGCAGGTTTTTATTGAATAATCCATCAGGAGTTAGGAAAGGGGGATGGTGATAAAAACAAAGCTAATGTAACTCAGAATAAAATTCCAGCATCCTGAGAATTAAGCGCCTGACAGTCATGCTGGACCATAGTTGCTTATGCTGTTCATGGCTACCTCAATACTACTTTGTGCTTCTCCTCCCATCATTTTGGTTACATCAACCTGTCAGGTTCCTGTTGTACACTTAGATGGTAAACTCTTCGAGGCAACAGTTTTTCTTCCATGAAAATACAGTGTTTGGTACAGTGCATAGCAAATACATGACCAAGGTCTCCAGGCCCAGTGCATACCACACATGCTTTGTAATACTCAAAATATTTTTTCATTTGAGTGGTGTTGCACCTACCCTTGTCTTGTTTTCTTTATCTTTAAAACATCTACCCACACTCAAACATTGACAAGGTCTTTCAAAATTCTGAGGCTGAAATAAAAATAATAAAACTTGGAAAACTTATACATTTTCTTGTTTCCTTTATTATTTGCCTTCTGCAGGACTCATATTTTCCAAGTCCATTTCCATAATAGATCTGCAAAGCTGTTATAGATGAAACAAAATAGAACTTCTCCTGTCTTTTTGCATTTCTTCTATAATTGAGGCTACTGAAGGAATGTCAAGTATTGCAAAATTGATAATTCTTATAATAAGGATTAGCAACAGATCAGTTGTCTTCTGAAACTCAAAATGCCATTATTATTTCCAGGTATTTATGTTGCCTTTTCCATATCTTATATTTAACTGTATGAGTCATAATTGTCTTCTTTCAATTATGCTGAAATAAAAGTTACACTGATAGCACTGGTGGGTGCACTTGACAATGCTGCCCCCCACAGCTCCTCTGCCTTTTTCTGCAGACTGAGGAAACAACTGAGCTGCAGAAGTCCCAAATGTGCTCTTCCTTTAGCTAAATTAAGCTTCTTGTCTCCCTCTGAAATTCAAGGCTGCATAAGAAAAGCAAATAAATCAAGAGTGGTGCTATGGCATTTAGTCATCCGTCAGCACTATAAACCGTTTCTTGCCTACCTACTTAAAAAAGTTAACTACTTATATTCCTACTGCTCCAGTCCAGGTTGCCCTCCTCTGAATCCTTAGTAAACTTCACACTAAAACATTACAAGTAGAGTTCAGCACAATACAAGACATATATATATTATTAATTACTTCTGAGGATCTTGGACCAGACCTCCACACCGCACTGCTGAGTAACCAGCACTGCCACTTGCCACACGTATGCACTCCAGATATTGCACTACCTACGTTCCCATCATTACCAGGTGATGTGACCTACGAAATAGGAGATGTCTGCCACACCTCTGAACAAGAATTTCTGTTTTGTCTACTCTCTTAAGATTATTGGTGTTCATTTTCTCAGCAAAGGACAGATATAAGATACAAAAACAGTTTAAGAACAATTTTTAGAGTAATTAAGTGCCTTATTAGGAAAAGTAATTTGCTTCTCTGTCTCAGGTATTCTCATGATTTCACTTCAGGTTATTTAGTTTTGTTTGTCAGAGCAAGTATTTTGCTGGTGCCTGAAAATTCAGTGGTATATGCTGTATTACAAAGGTGGCCTGTCTCCCAGAGAAAGTGTGTCTTAGATAATGAAGAGTAAATTTATTCTGAAGTATGATTTCCTTCCATGAGGCAGACACTCCATACCAACCTTTTCAGTCACTGGTACTCCCATAATCTAATGACTGGTATTTTGCTGCTATTCCAGCTCCTGTAATCATGTACTTTGGTGAGCAGAGGAAGAGCAATACAGACTTCAGGATGACTTCTGCTGCAAAGGAGTACATTCATAGACAGATGGTGGACTAATGCAATGAAGGCTACCTTGGCATTCTGTTTAACCTCTGCAAAATCTCCGATAGGCAGCAAAAGTATAGAACAAATTGCTTGTAGTTGTG
Source organism: Chlamydotis macqueenii (assembly GCF_036417535.1). Classification (NCBI taxonomy): domain Eukaryota; kingdom Metazoa; phylum Chordata; class Aves; order Otidiformes; family Otididae; genus Chlamydotis; species Chlamydotis macqueenii. The sequence continues at coordinate 63,714,141 of NC_141557.1, read as the reverse complement.
CGTTTCAGAAGAAAGAAGTTTACTAGTGATCCTTTATTTTCCTTAAGAAAATTGTTTGTTAGTCTGCATATATATACCAGGTAAGATTTCATTCATTTTATGCAGGTCTTAAAAAAAAATATCTCTGCTAATATGCACCACACGACTTCAGAAAACTTACAAAGAAGCTAACAATTGTTTTGATTCCATAAAAGAAATAATTTGCCCAAACAACAATATGAAAGTTAACTTTATATAAAGATATGAAGTATGTACTAGACTGTGACAGCACTCTCTCTTTGTCTCTTCCCCCTTTCCCTCTCTGGCTTCTCTCTCCCCTCCCCCTTTTTAAAGCTTGTTAATTCAGATCAATCCTTCAGTGGTAATATTGCCTTTGGGTTACATGCCAGCCTATGGAATTATATGTTTGAACACAGGGCCAAACTAGCGGTTATTCCCCTGCCACTAAAGGTGAAAAGGTTTCCAGTAAATCAGGTTACTTTTCCACAGGGTAAGCGGTGTTAAATACAGTCTCTCTGGGTACTTCATCAATATGATTAACCTATTGGCATTATAGTTATCAAATTACAGTATAAGAAGTCATAAAGTTAAAAATAAATCTGTTTTCCATTGAGAAAATCTATTTAGGTGGAGACTGCTATATTAAAAGCTTACCGAGTATATATAATAGCTTTGTAGTTCATGAGGAATCATTACCACAACGGAGGTTTTCAAAATTAGACTTGCAGGAATGTCTTGCAGATAACTAAAAAGCTCTCAAGGGATTCAAGGTACATACCATAGAGGGCCATCATCTTCTTAGACTTTTACTACTAACCCTATTAGAAGTCTCCAAACTGAGAAAGATTATAGCATGTGGATTGTAGAGATATTTTGTAGGCACTTTGCAACTCCCCTCAAAACATTCACCTTGGGATCTTGGTCCCTGTAGCTGAGTTAAATGGCTGCCCTAATTCCACCACCATGGCTGCAGCAGTCTCTTAATGTACTATAAATCCAGTCAAGTACTTTGACCTCTTTATTCATTGTCACTATAGCTCCTGAAATTGTCCATTTTAGCAAAGGGCCCGCAGGAGTTTGGTTCTTTTGACAAATGTGGGAGGAAAGCAAGTTGGTTTCCTGCAAAATGTGGCTGCGTTGTCACTGCAGAGAAAGTGGAGGCAGTGAGGAGAAACTGGAACACTAATTCACATGAAATAGGATGGTCACTACATCCTACTACATGCAAATTACTCATATGGTTTAATCAAATACATTACAATGCATTAAGTGGTTGATGCTTTTGTATCACACTCAGTGGTGCTTATGGATTCCATGTTTCATTAATGGGAAGTGTTAGAACAAAAAAGTAATGCAAAAAACTTACTCTGGATGAAGAAAGCTAATGCTTGTATAAATGTTTCTAAGCAAAAGATACATATTTATTGCAGTTTCCTTCAGATTCTACTCAGTGGATTCTTTAATTATGCTTTAAAGATAACTCACGTCTTTTTCAAGGAAACATGACTTTTGGCTGTGGTATGTGCAATCATAGCATCATAGAATAGTTTGGGTTGAAAAGGACCTTTAAAGGTCATCTAGTCCAACCCCCCTGCAAGGAGCAGGGACATCTCCAACTAGATCAGATTGCTCAGAGCGCCATCCAACCTGGCCTTGAATGTTTCCAAGGATAGGGCATCTACCACCTTTCTGGGCAACCTGTTCCAGTGTTCCACCACCCTCATTGTAAAAAATTTCTTCCTTATATCAAGTCTGAATCTACTTCCCTCTATTTTGAAACCATTACCCCTTGTCCTATCACAACAGACCCTGCTAAAGTGTTTCTCCCCGTCTTTCTTGTAGGCCCGCTTTAGGTACTGGAAGGTCACTATAAGGTCTCCCCGGAGCCTTCTCTTCTCCAGGCTGAACAACCCCAGCTCTCTCAGCCTCTCTTCATAGCAGAAGTGCTCCAGCCCTCTGACCATCTTCATGGCCCTCCTCTGGACTCGTTCTAACAGGTCCATGTCCTTCTTATGCTGAGGGCTCCAGAGCTGGACGCAGTCTTCCAGGTGAGGTCTTACAAGAGTGGAGTAGAGGGGGAGAATCATCTCCCTCGACCTGCTGTCCACACTTCTTCGGATGCAGCCTGGGATGTGGTTGGCTTTCTGGGCTGCAAACATGCATTGCTGGCTCATGTTGAGCTTCTCATCCACCAGTGCCCACAAGTCCTTCTCCTCAGGGCTGCTCTCGATCCATTCTCAAGGCACCAAGGTTCCAAGTGCAGATTATATTCCGTCCTCCCAGATATAACATAGTGCCTCATAAAACTTTTAAAATTTGGATTTTATTAATTAACTAAATTATTTGTATCAAATTTTAAAATTTTGTTAAAAGCTGTTGGGTGAATCCTGACATTATAAGTAGTTTTGAGTAATGTTTCTTTAGAGTATAAATAACACCATATTTATACAATAAATGCTTAGTTAGCATATTCTTTTTCATCCAAGGAATGGATGAATGTATTGGATTAATAAAATTAATCTGAAAAATTTAACTTCCTCATTTGGGTCAGTTAGCCCATATTGTATTTCAAATGATTATGACAATAAATTTTATTACCATCGCAAACATGATACCCTTGGTGGGCTTTACAGAAACTAGCACACTAGAAACTAGTAATCAAAAGGAAAATATTATCTCAGATCCCAGCCCTTGCTAAAACTTGCATGCCCTAGGCTACGTCTACATTAACATCCAACAAAGCACAGTAGGAGCAGCTGATTCTAAGATTCTGACATCCACACAATATGCATTTCAGGTGCTTTTGTAGCTCTATTATTTTTTTATTTGAATTTGTCCCCTTCCTGTCATTTTGGGGAACATCTAGCCATTGACAAGACAGAAGTCCAAAAATGAGAACATCTAAGTTAATAAACATATTTCTAGAAACATTATTAAAAGTTGTTATTGTTGTATCAGCAAGACTTCACCAAGAAGACTGTGTTCAGTTGTGGTCATCCCTGTCTGAAACAAATATGCTTAGCCTAGAAGATGTGGAGGGCAGGATCACCATGTCACTGGGAGAATGGAGATTCCCCCTAGTTGCAAAGCAACTAGAAGAGCAGACTAGGTTTAGCCAGGAAAAACAAAGCTGAGCAGGGAAATTATTCTCTCTGTAAATGGACCAGAAAGGTAAACACTAGCAAAGGAACAGTTCTTTAGGCTTAAGGACAATGTTGACACAGAACCAGTGGGCATATCCCACCTATGAATATATTTACAACAGAAATTAGCAGGTGGCGTAGCCGTCAGAGGAATGAAGCTGTGAAACAGATTTCCATCAGAGTAATGGGTACAAAGAGTCAAACTTTTTTTTGGCATCAGCCTTGATAGTTGCATGGTGACACGTTGAGACTGGATGATGTCATGGCCTGAAAGGCAGGTACTGCGTGTAGTCACCTGCAGTGCCATACAGTTCTGGTACAGAGGTACCTCCTCAGCTCTGTGCAATCCTGAACATCTTGTAGAGAGAAAACGCTAGATAAAATCCATCTGCCTTCTAACCCTGGGCATAGTGCTGTGACCCTTTTGTTGTCTCAGGACTAGTGTGAGGAAGGCAAATTTGCTTGGTGTTTACACTGAACCTGGGACTTGACCTTTCTTTCATGGCTTGTTTCTCACCAATTGCATTGATGTTATTAGTCATTCCTAAAGTACTGCATTCTGGAAGTGAATCCCTGATCTGAATTTTGCAGTGCTATTGCATTTTGCTATTAGTAGAAGGGGATAATTTGGCATTTAGGTGAACTCAGTAGGAATTGTGAGAAAAATATTGTTGTTAACTATTACATATCAAATTTTATGACATGTGAATAGCTTTTTATTGTGTTATATACAACAGAGAGAAGAAGTAATTATGGACAAAAGAAATTTGAAAAAGCTGAATTGTGAATATATAGCACACAAGATTAATAAATATTACCTGAAATTGATTATCCTATGAATCTACTTGGGGTAAAAAGAGAATAATTGTCAATGACTTTATAAGCTACTGGCAAAATACCATGTTTTATATTTTATGGCACAGGTTATATATGTTAGTGCTGCGGGTTCCCATAAAGATTTCTGCTGCCCAGTCTGTAGTTTTATCCGTGATTACGCATCTAGGTGCTATAATATTTTATGGAATAACTAAATACAGATGGAAAAAGTAAATAACACCATGGTATTTTAACTCTGCAGAAAGGTTGGTCCTGCCTCTATTTACACAGTGAGTTTGAAGTGCTAGGCTTTGGAACACCTTGTCACAGAATGCTCGGTATACTGTGTGGATATGTTCAACAACAGAGCAAACAAGCTGCCAGGGAAGAGAAATCCACCACAAGCTTTCAAACCAGTAGAAGTTTATGGTATTTAGCAATCCTCAAACCTTCAGATTTGGGAGGGCAAGCTAGGAAATATGTAAGAGAGGAATGGATGAGTACCACACATTCTTAAGTTTGCATTCTTCCCCAGCAAGGTGAGTGCAAAGGTTAGTGACATAAGTTCACACCTAAGCATGACAAGGTTTTTGACTTGGACCATACCCTTTAAAGGATTAAAAATTTTATATCTAAGTAAGAGCCTATATAGTAAAAACAACACATGAGAATTACATATGTTACTTTCTCAGGCACCGAGATCAACTTTCTGTGAAAGTGGTGAAAAAGAGGGCTCATTTTAAAAAAGTGGGGGCAGAGAGGGAAAGAGGGTGTGTGGGGGAAAAGCATTGGAAGGGTTATGATTTCTTTTCTGTACACTAAGGAAGTCTCAGTGGATAAGCTACAAATGTTCTGCAAACAAGTTGTGCTGGTAACAGTACATATAGCAGCATTAGTTTACATGCACTAAGGATTCATTCAGCTCTGCCTTACAGACTTAGGCTTTATGGGAGTCAGCTGGATTTTGGGGGTAGTTGACTGACAACAATATCATGTGACAAATCCTATGACCAAAAATTCCTCAAAATAATATATCCAGATTGCTAAATTCATATGATAACTATCCCTCTGTTGTGGTTTTGTTTAGTGAGGGGGGCCTAAGGTGGTAGCTTCTGTAGGAAACTGCTAGAAGTCGCTCCCCTTTGTTCAGTGGATTCGGCCGGGCCTAGGGCGGACCCGCTGCTGGCCAAGGCCGAGCCGATTGGTAGCAGAATGTTCCGTGATAATGCCTCTGTGATAACATATTTAAGAATGGGAAAACAGGAAAAAAAAAGAGAAGATGTGAAGCAGCTGAGCAGGGGCAGAGGCGCAGAAGGGGAGGCGCAGGCCTCATGGGCCTTGCAGGCCTCACCCTCTGGCCTCTCGCCAGGCGGCCAACTGGGCCCCACTCAGCCCAGCCTGGCTGCAAGAAGTGGAGAGATGAGATGAGCTGGATGATGTGAAGAGATTCTGAGAGGCGTCTGCCAGCCTGTTGTGAAAAACTTTTCTTGTGCAAGGAATGGCTGCAGACGCCAAGGTCAGTGAAGAAGGAGGGGGAGGAGTAATGCGGCTCCTGGCCAAGATTCCCCTGCAGCCTGTGGTGATGACCGTGGTGGAGCAGGTTGTCCCTCTGCAGCCCATGGAGGTCCACGGAGGAGCAGAGATCCACCTGGAGCACGTGAAGGACCCCACACCGGGGCAGGTGGATGCCTGAAGGAAGCTGTGGCCCATGGAGGGCCCTCTGCGGCAGCTGTTCTGGAGAGACTGCACCCCATGGAAGAGATGACCCCACGCCAGAGCCGTTTCAGGAAGGACTGTGGCGTATGGGTGGGACCCCACAACAGAGCAGGGGAGGAATGTGAGGAGTTCTTCCCCCGGCTATGAAGGAGCGGCGTAAAACAAAGTGTGGTGAACTGACCGCAACCCCTATTCCCTCGTCCCCCCCTGTGTCGCTCAGGGGCCAGGGGGGAGCTAGTAGAGATAATATTAAGCTTGGGAAGAGGGAGGGGTGGAGGGAGGTTATCTTGTTCTTTGTCTCATTATGCTGCTGTTTGTAGTAATAAATGAAGTTTTCCCCAAGTTGAATCTGTTTTGCCCATAACAGTGACTTTAAGGATTTTCTCCCTGTCCTTATCTCAAACCTCAAGCCATTTTTCTTATATTATCTCCCCCTATTCTCTCGGAGGGTGGGGGGAGCGAGAGAGAGGCTGCATAGTCTGGTCCCGATTGGGGCTGAACTACGACACCCTCCCTTAGAAATGACCACGTGAAGTCAAATGATGGTTGAGCAATGTCATCTTCTTTGCCTATGTGGCCTACTAGCTTCATTTTTTTCTTATCTCACCTTAGGACAGAGCAGAGAGCAGAGCCCAAAGAAAAAGAATTCCATCCAAAATTCAGGCCACTTCCAGAAAGTCATTTGCAAAAAGTAGATAATAAACCAATCAAAATGTCTCATCAGCAAAATTAGTATTTATGAAATTAGTGATGGGGCAGAACTGGCAGAGTGATTGCATTATAAATACTCAAAATGTAGGGGGAGGGAACAGAGGTTTTGCTCATTTTCCCTCCCACTGCTAAAGCACTGTATTTAATTGACTTACAATTTTTCCCCTAATATATTTCTTTATGAAACCTGCCTTGAGCAACGGATACATGATTGTTCACCGAGGGTTGTGCCTCATTTGTTCCTGTAGATTGTGCCTAATTAACGCTAACTTGTCTGTACATAAAAAGTACAATAGGCTGTCCTTTCCAATTTAATTCCGACAGTTTAATCGAATCTGTATTCTTTCAAAAATAATTAGATCATTTACACTTCATTAACATGTAATGTAATGTTGAGACATTCATCATAATGATTTCTTATTTTTCTTGTGCAATATTATCTCCTCTAATGAAACTGTTAACACCATGCATGTCTTAATTAGCTTTATCATATCACTGACAATTTCAGGGAGAGCTACAATTTTACAAATGAAATTAAATTAGTTCAGTAGGTATATTTGAAGAAGAATATGCTCTATTAATGCAAAAATATTACAAACAGCCTTACCTTTATATACCATCTAGCAGTTTCTATAGTAATTTTTTTCTATCTCTGTCTGTCAGCAATGAGGTGTCTAATGTGCATGGATCACTTTTTTCTTTTCTCATCCGAAACCAAGTGATGATAGGCTTCTCTCAAATATATTAAGCCATCATAAGAAACACTGATAATAAGAAAACAGAGACTGTAGCACACCCTTCCACCTCATAACCAATCCCCTTTGATTTTGGGAGGAATTCCTGTGCAGATCTTGGCATCCCACCTCAAAATGTCTCCAAAAGCATTGTTTGTGGATTCAGACTGAAGGAATTCTCTGATCTGCTTCATGGAAGATATATTCACTGTATCCATGTTTGTAAACCTTGGCTGAAAATGAGTGGTGCTGGGGTCTAATCCTGCATATTGCTAAGAAGCCACTACTCCCATGGGCCTAGAAACCTCCATGTCAGAATACATCTTTCAACAAGTATTTACAAGCCATTCACATTCTGACAACATTCTTGTAACCGAGGATATGTTTGTAAATGTTAATAGAAAACAAATTGCCATGAAGCATCTCCTGGAAGGTACTGAGGACCCATAGCTTCAAAGGAAAGCCAATGTCAGTGTTGTGCTCAGTATTTCATAGGAGGCATTCAAGACCTGCCCAGATTGAGCTTTAAACTAGCTGAAGGTTCTAAAATGTTTTAGAGACAGATAAGCTGCTTTCCCTCAACACTTGCAGTCTTGCCAACACAAGGAGTGTGCCATATCCCTTTCTACTACAGCTGAATGAATATTGTGAAGCAAAACAAAAATGGCAGGCAGTTGTTAGAATAAAATAAACAGATTTGTTGCTATCAATATTCATGCCCTTTTTAATTTTGTTCTGCATGAACACTTGTACAAGCAATTATTTATTCAAAGAATTTCTGAAAAGAATTGTGAAAAATCTGGAGAGTACATGAGTAAAGATTGTGCAAACTTGGGAGGAATTTTTCTGAAACCCATGTGACCAACCTCATATTACGTCCAAAAGTAGCCAGTGGCAAGTAGTAACCAAGACAGAGTCCCTGTGTGTGCTTTACAAACAAACCATAGGTGGGAACATCAGCGAACATTTTTTGTTAAATAATTCTGAAGAAGAAACAATTCTGTAAATATGAGAGTCCATCTGAAAACAATTTATAAGCAAGCTAGAAGGCTAAATTAATCAAGCTATTTCCTATAAATAGATTTACTAGCACTATCTACTTCTACTCACTTTGCAAAACTGAAGCAGAGATAATTGTATTCATTTCTCTTTATTTATGTACTGTCAAAGGTTGTTGTACAAAGTCTATTGGACCATTACTGATAAAATTGATAATGATGGTATCTTTGAGTCCCAGAGGTCTCATCAGCCTTTTAAAAGAAAATGCTACAGATCACTTTTAATAAATTTTAATACACCTTACTAAAATCCATGGACATAATATAGATCAAAAGTCAAATTCTGACCCTTTCACGCTAACCTGCAATAGCTTTTAATTTCCCTAGTCCTATTTTACGTTTTAAGGAATTATAGTATGTACTGAACCCTTATATAGAATCATTGATTTTTTTAACATTTCTCACTAACATTTTGACTGTTCATTTTCAGTTTTCTCGATGCTTCTTTTTTTTTAAAGTAGTAGCGCAACTTATCCAAGGCTTATTAACACAGCAGCAGAATGTCAGGGAAACAGCTTTTAGCCTATTTTTTCAACTTCTAAGCATATAAATAAATTAAAAAAAAAAAAAATTTAGTAATCAAAAAATGGCAAGTGCTAGGTTTAGGGTTTTGTTTATGAGTTAGGGTTTTTTTTTCCTTCCCTAGAGAAACTTGAGACTGAAGAATTTTAAGAGGACTGAGGAAAAAGCTAAGTCAAGTGGGCTATTTGCTGATGTCTTCAATAGAACCATGTTACCAGAAGTGTTCCAGTGTTTCCTGATTATTCTTTTTAAAGTTGTTGCAACTTTCTTTGATTCATCACTTTAAAGTAACTTGAATTATTATAATCTAATGTTATTTCTTTTGTTAGTTTTGCATTATAAGACATCTTTACAATGTTTGGATTAATTTGTTTCATTTCATCATATTGGTAGGGAAGGACTGATCAAAATCAACAATTCTAAGAATTTGCAGAGAACTAAGCATGCTCCATGAGAGGAAGGAAAGGAATATGTAGATATTCATTCTGAAGTAGACAGAGAAAAAATCCAGCTTCTTCCAGCTTGTCACAGGCAGGAATCTTCAACTACCCTGGTGATGGTTCACCACCTCTTTCAGTACTGTGGGGTCACCTTCTTTACATCTTTCTGCATTCCCGAAAGATGTCATATCTTGGTTCAGCAAATGACCAAATCTGAAAGCTTTTGAAGATCCTTTTTGGCAAATGTAAGAGGAAAAAAAACCCCATCCTTCCCTAACCAATTCCTAAGCATGGATTGATTTGTAGAGAAATCCATTTAAATTAATATCTTATTAATTTCCTATTTGCAAGAGGGAACAAAGTGTATATATTTGTATAATGGTTTTATGTTGGTTAATCACAGGGTGCATGAGCAGACACAGAAACAATTGAGACAGGTAGGTAAGAGATCTATATGACTGTGGTAGGCTGACCTGGCTGGACACCAGGTACCCACCAAAGCCACTCTATCATTACCCTCTTCAGCTGGATAGGGGAGAGAAAATACAACAAAAAGCTAATGAGTCAGGATAAGGACAGAGAGATCGGCCAGCAATCACCATCACAGGCAAAACAGACTCGACTTGGGGAAATTAGTTTAATTCATTACCAATCAAACTAGAGTAGGGTAATGAGAAATAAAACCAAGTCTTAAAACACCTTCCTCCCACCCTTCCCTTCCTCCTGGGCTTAACTTTACTCCAAATTTCTCTACCTCCTCCCCACCCAGCAGCACAGGGCTGTGGGGAATGGGGACTGCGGTCAATTCATCACACGTTGTCTCTGCCTCTCCTTCCTCCTTAGAGGGAGGACTTGTTACGCTCTTCCCCTGCTCCAGTGTGGGATCCCTTCCAGAGGAGAGAGTTCTCCACTAACTTCTCCAGCTTGAGTCCTTCCCTGGCTGCAGGCTGCAGCTCTTCACAAACTGCTCCAGTGTGGGTCCCTTCTATGAGGTGCAATCCTTCAGGAACAGATTGCTCCAGTGTGGATTCCCCATGGGGTCACAAGTCCTGCCAGCAAACCTGCTCCAGTGTGAGGTCCTTTCTCCATGGATGCACAGGTCCTGCCAGGAGCCTGCTCCAGCACAAGCTCTCCACAGGGTCACAGCTTCCTTCGAGTGCATCCATCTGCCCTGGCTTGAGGTCCTCCACGGGCTGCGGGTGGACCTCTGCTCCTCTGTGGGCCTCCAGGGGCTGCAGGGGGACAGCCTGCTTCACCATGGGCTGCACCACGGGCTGCAGGGGAATCTCTGCAGGGAGCAACATTACTCCTCCAGCTCCTTCTTCACTGACCTTGGCATCTGCAGGGTTATTCCTCTCACATATTCTCACTCCTCTCTCCAACTGCTGCTGTGTAGGTTTGGGGTTTTTTTCCCCTTCTTAACTATGTTATCCCACAGACACTACCACGGTTGCTGATGGGCTCAGTCTTGGCCAGTGGCAGGTCCGTCTAGGAGCTGGCTGGCACTCGCTGTATCAGACATGGGGGAAGCTTCTAGCAGTTTCTCACAGAAGCCATTCCTGTGTCGTGTGTGTGTGTGTCCCCCCCGCTACCAAAACCTTACCACTCAAACCCAATTAAAAGGTCATTGTAGCTCTTTTATAATACTGAGAAAACCCTTTTTTTTTTTTTTTTGTCTTTTTCTTTTACATCCTGGTTTACAAGTTAGATGAACGTTTGCTAACTTCTAATGGCTTTGGTTTCATATACTGAGCATTTGTTTGCATGCATTCTGCTGGCATACTTAGCCTTTAAAGTATAAGTGCATGACAGGCAATGCGCTTACACCTGTAGTTATGTGCTGGCACATTTATGGGGGTAATGCTAATGTTGCTGCTTACACACTTTACCAGCCTTTCTCCTTGCTGTCGTGCTCCTCAATAGGCAGAGCCTAGGAAACTCCCATTCTCCCAAAACATCCTGGACTGCTGACCAAGATGAAGGGATTTCTAATATTTATTTTGTATTGTATTCTGATAATATCCACTGGAACCATCTTTCACTACTCACAATTCCCATTTCAAAACACTTCACATTTTAACAAAGCATCCAATCCAAAGGGCTTTAATTTTTAAGTAGAGCTTACATGCATGGTACTTTTAAAGTTCTCACACCATCCCATGTAAATAAGTAAGCATTATGAACCCCTTATTTTGCATTTGTGAAACTGGAACAGACATCAAAAGCCATTTTCAGACAGAACTTAGGGTAACTGTAAAAAAGTTTCCCAACAGGCTCAGTCCAATGGCTCTGCCATTTTTTCACTAGGAAGTGGTAAAACTGGAGAAATTGAGGAAATTTAGGCCAACATCATGAATATATTCTCAGAGCATTATATGCAAAATGTGGAGCATCTACAAGTGACCTGATTCCAAAAGGAATTACAGATTTGTCTGATGTCATATAAGCTTTACCCTTACAATTGACTTGACATTAAAACCTGCCATTTGATATTCTTGGTTTTGTACCAGTGGATGTTCTTCCTCAGCATAAATAATGTGATATTTGAGAAAGCTAGAATAATAGTTAAAATATTTTTAAAGTTAAAATAAATGCATACAATTTAATGATATATTATAATAATATATCTTTAACGGTAAGATGCCCAAGCAAAACACACTGCCAAATTATTCTGTGCATAATTGAATGCCAATTTTTACCAACAATATAAGAGTAAATTTCTTCAAAGTTTTAAGGTCAAAATATTGTTTTATTTACTACTGTTTTCTTCCATCTGCTTCAGCTGAGGGAAAACAGAGTCTAGATCTCCTGGGCTAAGAGGAAATGTTAATGTTGACTTCTTCAGAGGCATTTCTCACATAACGTAGTTAAGCACTGGAAATCAAATTACAGTAGTATTGTAAACCATAGAAAGAATCACCAGTGGAAGACAAATAGCTAAGATCATTTTATGTACACTTTTCAATAAATATGTTAATTTATCCCACTAACAGATTTATTTGACAATGTAGTGTTATTTTTGGTGCGGTATTTGTGTAGTTAAGGCTTGATCCTCCCTTATCAAGGGGGTTATAAATGATTAGCACATCTGAAAAATAAAACTCTTATTAATACACCTAAGTATGGATTTAGAGCTTTATATTTAGGTAATCAAGCTTGGCCTTCATCATATTATGTCAGTTTACAGGTATTTGATATATTTGTGTTCAGATTAAAAAATCTTTTTTAGTATCTTTATTCTCTTCCAATAGTTATCTTTCAGATTCTCCATTACTTGGGTATGTGCCATGTCAGGTATTCTTGCATAATGATTTCTATGGGCAAGCTAAATTAAGTTCAGTTGTTTATACAGTATCTATTTGATTTATGTCTATATTTGTTTGTGATTGTCTTTATGGTTGTTAGTGTTAATCAGAGAATCAATAAAAAAGATTTTTTAATGAAATGAATATATAGAAAAAACCACTCTGTCATAATATACCGTGTTATTTCTATAACGCAGTATCAATATGTGGTATTACTTCCTTTTCACAGTCTTACTGTGAAAATCTGCTGGGAGATATTTCATAGATACACAAAGGAGCCTTTTGCTTCTTTTCTGAAGTAACTCATGGAAAGATCTTTAAGTTTTCTACCGTGATCATTATTTGTAATAGAACTGCAAGTCCAGGGAAAAAAAAGCCTGTTGCTCTGGTCTTTTTTTTTTTTTTTTCTAGATTGTTGATTCTTCTTCTTCTCCCCTGCTTACTCAATTCATCTTTCAAGTTTCTGGCACCATGAATCTTCTCCTAAGGTCACCTGTTAATAATAAGGTCTCTATTCTGCATCTCCTTAATATTTATGTGTTTGAGCACCAATTTGCCAAAGCACTGTGAGACCCGCTTAATGCTATCTTCCTTCATTAGTACACTCAGAGTTCAGCAGATCCTAACCAGTAAACATTTTTCTGAATGATGGCCTTAAAGCTCTGCAACAAAGTGTAGCTTTATTTCCCTATGGCTGATACTGGATCATCCTTCCAGCAGGCAGAATCCTCCTTTTTTGAGCCAACATTTTTGCTGGGAAAAAAAAATCATAGAACTATAAAACAATTGGCGTTAGGAGGGAACTCTAGAATGTCTCTGCTCCAATCTCCTGCCCAAAGTAAATGTAAATTCAAAGTTAGATCATGTTGCTTAAGGCCTTGTCCAGTTCCATTTTGAAATAAGTTTGGTGATGGGAGGGATCTGAGACAATTCCCAGGTGACTTGTGGATAGCTTACTAAAAATGTAGTAGTGTAGTAGGGTATCATAGTAAAATCTCCCTTCTTTCCCAAAAAAAAAAAAAAGAGAGAAGTTAAGAAGATACAAGCTGTTTGGTTTTAGGTGTTTGTTTGATTTTCTTTTTTTTTTTTGTTATAACCCAACTAAAATTATTTCTACTTTTCAATATCTGTGTCTCCACATCCATTCTGAGATATTTGCTAAATGCAGGGGGTTTGGGTTTTGGTTTGTGTCTTTTTTAGGGGTGAGTTCAGTTTTCTCTCCACAGTTTGCTCAGGTCTCCATAGTACCATTTAAACTGTTAATCCATTTGTACAGTCACACTGTGAAAGCCTGCACACCACCATAGCGCTAGGAGCTGCACTAACAAAAGAGGCAAAGATCCCAGTTGCCTCTGGGCTTAGTCTCTTGGGCCACCTTCAATCGAACAGACTCCTTCTCCCATCCCTGTAAATCCCCCAGTTGACTCTCTCCTTTCCCTCGCTGCCTCTGTGGTGCCTCCCTACTGGGATCCAGGTCTAGCAGCCACAACTTCTCTGTTCATGCCACTACTCAGGACAAAGAAGGACAGTACCACTATTGCTGCTTCTCAGCTCCACTTTAGTTGAAACAGTTCAGTGTTGGACAGCTTGGCAGCCTCTCCTCCCCTGTTCTGGAGCTTTGGGGTTGTTGAAGCAGTTTGGCCCGGGGAGAAAAGCCATGGGGCTCAAGGGAAAGTGCAGGAAGGAAACTCTGGTTTCACCCCGCCTTTAGTCTCTACCCACTGGCTGGTGTTTTTACCGTAATGGCTAAAAAAACTGAACCCTCAAATCAGTTCCAGCAAACAGAGCCCAGAGATGTTCAAAGCAGCTCAGTACAGTAGCAGTTTGTCTGAAGGACAGCACTCTTTAAGTGCTAAACAATCCATAAACTTGACCCACTTTGAAGCTTGTAAGACAGGTTTTGACGAGAAAGCTAAAACATGATTCGTTTCAATATACTTTTGTTATGTACAGATACTTCCAGTCTCAGCCTTCACAGGCAAGCTCCTAGATATTAAATCAAATGTTTTGTTACTTTTTTTTCAATGAGTAGTTTTTATATCATGTATTACTAGAAACTTAATACGTGAAAAGGCAGGTGAGGTCTTAACTGGCAACTGCAGTCATAGCTCAGCCAACTTGGACCCAAGTAGATCACTGATGGCTGAAGCTCATGGTGTCTTGGTTTCCATGATGGAAGTGCTTTGATAGCCACAGTAAAGCGTAGAGACGTCAACATCTCCTGCAGCAGCAAGCCTGGGTAAGAGGGCAGGCACAGACTATGAGCATCAGGATGGCACAGCCTAACACAGTAGAGAAACTGACATACAGGATTTTTATTCATCAGATCCACACAACAGCACCATCCATATTTCTCTCAGTAAGGGTACAAGATAGAAGCAGCATAAAATGTAGGGAAAGTCCTTTTCTTTATTTAGGTCAGGCTGCTGGAGGAGCTGTCCTATTTGCCCTGCTACGTGCAGAACAAAATTTCAAAATCTTTAAGAATAGACACTGATGCTATAGAATATCCTCTTTACAAACACTTTGTAAATATCCTAGACTAGGACGAGGGCTAAATGAATCAGTTTGCTGAACCTCATTTTAATCCTCTCTGGAATGTCACTAGGCTTTCCAAGCCAACATTTGCTCTATACTCTTCGCACCAGGTTGTCACCTGTTAGGCCAGTGTAATTCTGAAGTAAACTACTGTGATGTTACTCCAGGTTCGTATTTGTCTGAGTGAAAGCAGTATCCAGCCATTTGACAGTGAGGTATGAGGGGGAGATGGACTGCAGCACCATTTGCCCATAGGAATTGTGAAAGCTGAGACAGGATTGCTAACCTGATTAGAAAAGAAGCCTGAGAATACTTTTTCCAGCGTTCCTACAAGAGTCAGCTCCCCAAGTTTTATGCTGGCAGTGTAAGGTGTCTGACAATAGTGAGCTCGCATTGCCATACACAAGGAGGGAGCCAGCAGCAACATGATGGGAGCAGTTACCTGGAACTAAAGGGGGATTCACTGAAATAAATATGCCAGGGGGCTTGGAAGGCTGAATTGGCTGCCATCTGAAGAGATGGCTTCACGGCCTGTTTACACACATTGTTGAATCCAGAGCATTGATTCTATGTTTGATGTGAAAAGAAATTAAAGCCCTGGTCTCATTAGATAACCGGTTATGGTTAAAGATCACAGGGAGACTCTCTCTTCTTTTGTATGACACTGAATGGGTCTCAGCAGGCAGCTCCTTGTGCACAATTGATTTCAAGCAGAGTTTTGTCTGAAAGATGCTTCTAGATTATGGCAAGAAAGCATTCTATAATCCTTCTGCCAATGTAGTTATGTTTAACAGACATTCAGCTCTTATCACTGATTGATAACACTTAACTCAAAACATATTTAAGCTTTAGGAATGTCAATATTTTGCCGCCAAGTGAAGGTGACCCTTGCTCTTCTTGTTTGCTAAGTGTGCGCAGTGGTTTGCTGGTAAATTTGTAAGGGTGGTTATGTGGGCAGGCTGTTATGGATTTGCTATCTTAGCCTGAAGTGTTTGCTGCTGATTATGTGATTAAATCAATAATAATTTCTGCTTGGATCCTGTGCTTCTGGATTCATCTTCTTTTCCATGCTGTGGAGCAGAACAATGGGCTCCCGCACTTGAGCCTGAAGAGCTTTGTTGTTAAAGAATGCCAGAGGTATGGCAGGTGGCTTCCAAATCTCTTTAGAAAGCAAAATATTGTAACAGCTCTACAGGTAAATAAACCAGTGAGGCCTTTGTGGCAAAGGAGGTGACCATGACAGGTGCAGAATAGGGGGCTTCTTTTAATCAATGTTACTGTTTATTCTGGCTTACCTGAAGTAGTGCATATCCTGCCAAACTGCCTTCATTCCATATTAAACAGATATTCTTTTATTCTGATACAGAGGGAATTTACATTTAAACAGGCGCAGCACTCACATTCACAGCATATGGTCATTCTAGCCACCCCGGCGGTTTTACATTACAACACAGGAGGTCTGTGTGATGCACTTCACAGGACAAAGAGGATTTCCTCTCTCTTTCTTTCTTTCTCTCTCTCTCTCCTTTTCCTTCCCCCTTGCCCTCCTCCTTTACCTCGTATACATACACAGACACAGAAACCACCACGGAGCAAAGTATATTAAGAATTCCTCAGTGTTCTGCATGTAGTGTGAGCAACAGATCTACATCAGGAAAAGCAGCCTGTTTTCCTTAAGTTGCTCTAGGCTGCAGAGTTGGGGGGGTTTCTTCTTTTTTTTTTTTTTTTCCTGTACCTTCTCTCCAGCAAAGGACACCAGCACAGTTATTTATAATAACTCATGTATTAATCTGAGGCACATTGGATGAATCTTCAACTCTCGGAGGGGGATCCTCCCTTAATCCTTCTTTCCAAACTCCTTAGTGGCTAAAGGGGCTTTACCTTGCAAGCAACTTTTGTGCTGCTCAAGCTCTCAGCAGGAAAATCTGGGACAATTCAATGTCCCAGCGGAAATCACTGGGACACCAACAGATCTTTTAAAATCAGAACATCTGGTCAGTCACCTTATCCCATATGGGTAAACAGAACTTTGTTAATCAGGCTGTATTAGAAAACTGATTGAAACTGAAGGTAGTTTAATGGTTATAGGATAGCACTTGGCTAATGTTTTAACACTGGGAGTGTAGCATACTGTGATGGACAACAACTGTGCTAATCAGTTCTTTTAGACAACAAATTGCTTGTAGCAATGTTAAATATCACTTTTTAAAAATGGCAAAGCAACCTCAGGGAACATGTTCTTCTCTGTTTGTAAAAGAGGAGTTTCCCAAGGTGATTATTCATGTATTAACAGCAAAAGGCACTGTTCATTCACTACATTTAATTAATACTGGAACTGAGGCTAGACAAATTCATTTTGACTTATCTCAAAACTTTTTCAGAATTCCTACCAAGCTCTCATGTTAGGGTCACACTGATAGCATTCGCACAATGCAGTGAAAAGGAGCTAGGGATGAAGGAGAGATGAAAAAAACCTAAGGGAAAAATAATATTTATTTAAATAAAGGATAGAGAAGATGAAATATCCTAGGCTTTTGAAGAAGAAGAAATTTTTTCTTCAGCAGGCTCAGATACTAGGATGAAACTCACTGTTGCAATATATAAAACATAAAACAATACTGTAGAGCAAAGGTTTGAGTAAGTGTGTAAAAAAATTCAGCCCTGGGTAAGTGGAAGACTGGAAGACAGAAAAAGGATGTTCAGTAGTCATATGCAAGTTTTACAAATCCCAACAGCATAGCTTTTTTTTTCCCCATTTCTAAAAGTATTTTAAAAACCCTCTAATTCCATGTGCAGGATGCTTTTTTTGAAGAGATTTGTAGGCAGGAAGTTTTGTACTATAGATGTCTACACTAAGGCCACAGCTGACCTGCAGTACAGAGAACTGTCCCTGTTTGCCTGTTGCACTCAGGCATCTGAATGTATCCTGCAGCAGCCATCAGTGTGTGTGACTTCTGTTAATGAAGAGGTACTTCAGGTGTACCTGGAGCGCAGGGTTATGTCTGCAGTTGAGGAGGAGGGGGAATGAGTCTTCCTCCACCAAACCCACTTAGTGCATTTCTATCAACTTATGTGCTACTCATAGTGAAAATGAAAGGTGGGTTACTGCAAGAAGAGACACTATTCGTAATTTTAACAGCTACTTTGTTGTGAAAATAGTAAAATCAACCAAGCCTGGGGCAGATAGAAGAAAATTCATGGTTCCACACTCTGGGTAAGATCGATGTTTACAGCGGAAAAAAAAAAAGTAAGAAAGAAAGAAAAAGGAAAAAAGGAATGCTTGTCCTGGCTCTCCTTACTGTAAATCAGGACCTACTCCACTTGAGTCAATGGATTTACACCAGTCTATGATCAAAATTGATCGTACTGAATTCACAGGTACACAAACATTTTCAGAGAACCTTATTCACAAATTTTAAGGGGACTGACAATAATTGCGAGCTTTGAAAAGGAATGATCATGGCTTGGTAGTTTTCTACTGCTCCAGGTGTGATGTCTTTCAGTGGCTTTGTTTTTCAAATAAGATAGCAGTGAGAAGGCTTTGGAGCAAGCTCCAAGGGAAAGTTCACAGAGCCAAATGGGCAGAATTTGGCTTCAGTGACGAAACCAGCTGTATTATACCAATATATATTATTACTACATTGTTAGTCCTGTGTTCTTGAGGAAATGTGGAATACAAAAAGCAACCTGGCAAGAAGTAACTGAGAGAAAAAAACATTTCAGACTGCAGAGGCAGTGGGTAGAATCTATACATGGGCAGCCAGTCTGTGTGAAAGGGACACTGTTCCTTTTTCATCCCTGTTGCTGTGCTGGTGGTTGACATCCACCTATCCAAAACCCACACAGCCCCAGAGAAGGAAATGTCTGGAAGGCAACACACGCACAGAATTCTTTTGTTGTCTTCATTTGTTGGCCAAGAAATCTCATCATGCTAGTTATTTTAATTCTTCCGTATAAGTGCAAGACATACTGCACAGAGGAGGGTACTGCAACAGAGGATGTTGCAGTTGATCTGCCATTGTATGTCCCATACTTTATTTTCCACTCATATTCATTCGTTCTTTGTCCGCAATCAGCAGAGAAGAACGACAAGAATGAAGAGATGTCAAATCCCACTAAATCTGCAGATGTTTTCAATCCTGAAATACACATTTTATAGGTGCTGGCTGGATAGCCGCAACTTCTCATTGTGAATTGCCATGAAGGGAACAGTGTAGTCTGAGGCTGTGTGGTTTTGATCAGTCCTTAGGTATGCATTTTCAGAGTGAGAGTGCAAAGTGAGATGGCAGGCTAATTTTTGTACTTCTTGGAAAAAATATTCCTCAGTTAAACTTATTCTGAAATTAGATATATGCCCTAGAGGGTTACTTTCCTTTTTTTTTTTTTTTTTTCAGGTTATTCGGATGCTGGGTTGTTATCTCTTGCCACTGCCAGTCTAGCACAACTATATAGATGGGAAGACCCAGGCAGCATTAGAGGTGTGGTACTTCATAATCTGCTTCACGCCTAATCTGAACTGGCTGGTTTTAGGTTAAGGGCAATGCGTGCTTCTTCTTTCCCTGTCCTTTTGTTCTTGGAAGTACCATGTCACAACCATGACTTTTGAGAAGTGGATATAGAATCATAGAATCATAGAATGGTTAGGGTTGGAAGGGACCTTCAAAGGTCATCTAGTCCAACCCCCCTGCAAGGAGCAGGGACATCCCCCACTAGATCAGGTTGCTCAGAGCCTCATCCAGCCTGGCCTTGAACATTTCCAGGGATGGGGCCTCCACCACCTTTCTGGGCAACCTGTTCCAGTGTTCTATAACTCGCATCGTAAAAAAATTTTTCCTAATTTCTAATCTAAATCTACCCCCCTCTATTTTAAAACCATTACCCCTCGTCCCTACTAAACAGCCTCTCCCCATCTTTCTTGTAGGCCCCCTTGAGGTACTGGAAGACCACTATCAGGTCTCCCCAGAGCCTCCTCTTCTCCAGGCTGAACAGCCCCAACTCTCTCAGCCTGTCCTCATAAGAGAGGTGCTCCAGCCCTTTTATCATCTTCGTGGCCCTCCTCTGGACCTTCTCCAACTGGTCCATGTCCTTCTTATGTTGGGGGCTCCAGAACTGGACACAGTACTCCAGGTGGGGTCTCACCAGGGCAGAGTAGAGGGGGAGAATCACCTCCCTCGACCTGCTGGCCACGCTCACTGCAGAATCGCTCACTGCAGTGCTTTTTAATTAGCTGATATTAGAAACCATGGGGATGTTTTGGGGGTGGTGGTCCAGGTACTGGTATCCTCTGTTATCTGTGTACATTTGACATCAAGCTCCTGGAAGAGTGCAGTTCTAACTATTCTGATGTTGGCTTTCCAGACCACAATTGTCCTTTCACTAACATGGTAAGTCAAAGAAAAGAGTCCTGGGTTTAGCTTGTTGATAGCCAGATGATTTAATACATGGGAATTACTCATGCAGGTGCGTGCAAATTCCATGAATCTCCTTTTTGCAGCTATCATCTTCCCTCTCCTGTTTTTTTATTTTAAGAGACAATCACTCACCATCACCAAACAAAGCTTTTGCCCCTGAAGAGGGAATCACCTAAATACATCTTTGCTGATCTTAGAGGCTTTGTGTCAGCCATTTCCTAGCTTCTATGGCATCTTTGGGTGGTTTGAAGCAGTCTTCCCTCCCTCTTCCTCTCCCTCTCTCCCACTCAGGTAAGCAGAAAAAACAAGAACTTTGGCTGTTCAGAACCCCCATTCTTTTTTAGTAGGATAATTTGCACAGCTACTTGGGATGCAGGTGCAGAGCCTGTACCATTGAAACATACTCATTGAATGTTGTCTCATCTGACTGTTTCTGAGGGAAAAAAGTGACAGCAAAGGGTTCTGCTTCATTCTTCACTACACTTAGGTAGGGTCATAATGTATATTTCTACACATATACATGTGCAGATATTTGCACATGCTTGTGTGCCTACTTTTTGCAGTTTAAACACTTCTAAGAAGATTTTGCCTTACATTTTTTTTTGCTCAGATACAGGCTCATGACTCTAAATAATTCCACCCCCTAACTCCCCTTTTGCTTTTTGTTGATGTTATACTCATTTTACTCTGAGCAAGCTAGTTTGTTCCTGTCCTCTGAGGAAGTTCAAGGTATAATGAACAAAGCATCCGGATTAATTAAGCAACCTGGTGCAATTTCCCCTCCCCCACCGCCACTCCTCCTCCCATGGACTGGATTGGATCTAATCCAAACCAAAGCAGTCCTCAAAGTCAGTCTTCAGCCAACAGTCAGTCCATTCTGCTGACATCCAAAGAATGGTTTTACTATATAAGTGATAAGAAATACCCTTGCTAAGACATGAAGCCCTTTAAAGATATTACTGTCACCTTCTCAAATGTTTGCAGTGACTTCAGGCTCTTTCCCAATACCGTACAACATTTGCAAACTTTTCTTTTGCCAAGCAGCCCAGTGAAATGTGATGCTTCAGAGAATATGAACTAGATGCCCACAGCATCTGACTCTTCCGAATGCCTTGGCACCACACACACAGCTGCGTAGACAAACTCTTTCTCTTTTATTTATAGTAACTTAAACTTGGGCAGCACCAGGTATGCCAAATTACCTTGCTCATGAATCTTCAGGAAATTATTGCTCTCTCTACACAGTGCCACGTCCTTTAAAATGTGCAAGAGGGAGGGCATTGTGTTCCAAATTGTAGAGCTGGTATTTTAATGCATGTAACTGATACTGATTTATGGTCTGGACAGAATTTATAGCAAGACAGAAAAGGTTATGTTTTCACTGAAAATTTACTTCCATCATTTTTTTTAACCGTCTATCTTTATGCAATCTTAGCAACTATCTCAGTTAACCAAGTGAGTCATTGGACTCTAAATGAGGGGATCGCTGTCGACTGTTTGTGTATCTCCTTTTTGGAAGATTGTTGCCACTTACTGCAGAGAAATCATTTAAAATAGGAGGCACAAACACATTTCTGCATCATGCATGTTCTGTGCGTAATTTAGATTAGGGTATTAGTATATCACGCTTGCAGGGTTCCTGCCTCTTACACAAACCTCTTTATATTGTCTTCTATAGGCAATAGATGTGATACACAGCCAGCTCAGACGGATAAAGTATTAATGCTTTGGTCACCTGAGGTTACTAACTTTACTGATGTGACAGGATACTTCTGGGTTGAGCAAGTATGTCTTGGACACAGGAAGGCAGATAATGCATAATGTTCTTGTTTTGCATAGTGGAACCATATCATTTTATGTCACGGGGAGGCAGAAAAGCCCTAAAGATAAGTTTGAACAGAGGGAAAGCATAAGATTTATTTATTGCTATTTTCTAAAAGAAGAGTCTGCAGAATTAAGGGACCTGGGGATCCATTCTCCAGCTAAAATCATTAGAATCTTCAATAAGCATCTGCTATTTGGCACTCTATCCATGCCTCCTACACAGCAGTGACTCTCTGGTCAGATGACTTTTACACATACTTTTGAGGCTATTGATTGGTAGGAGAACATCAAGCCATATCGTCCGTATCTTCCCACTTCATCTCATGTGACAGTTATAGGGAGGGAGGATGTTAAAAGTCTCCAGCAATGGTGACTGCCTTAGGGTGAAATGGCAAAATGACCCATTCCTATCACTGTCTACATAAACAAGCTGGCCTGAAAGCTGGACTTAGCTCTGAGAGGCAAAGATTCACTCTGCCCTCTCCTCAGACTAGTCAGTGTGCTGTGACGAACTGGTTCGAGAGGAGTGGGTAGCATATGAACATCTTTTAGTAAAATGCCATCTCCTGGGAAATTCTAATGGGAGGGGAATGTTTTACAGCAGTAACTACAACACTAAGGCTGATGAAGTGTAAAATTTCAGTGGTCCACAGCTTGCTGACTTCTTCTGAATAAATGTTTTTAAAATACAGGTTTCCCAATGTGAAAATCCTTTAACAGGTGTTGAGTTTTATACAGGACTCAGCTCAGCAGCCGCGTCTTGCCAGATGGGGAGCTGCACGTGACTGCAGGAAAAGAGCATGTCTGGCAGGGCTGAGGATTTTAGAGTTGCAGCTCTAAAATCCTTCTCTTGACTTAGACATTGGTATGTCTAAGAAAAGCCACGTTTTTCAAAAGGAATATACAAAGCAATTGTAACACAAGAGGTGTTTGTAGCACTTGTAGTTCCTGGGTAGTTTAGTGGGAGCTCAGAGCACTGCAGGAATCACTGGGACACATGGCCAGTAATTACACTTTCCAGAGTTTAGGGTATTCTCTGTGAAAATTTTTACCACAAATACTTTACAAATGCGCTGCAGAGTAAGGAATTGCATTATTATATACCAAATGTACCCATTCTCATAAGTTTATTGAACAGAATAACTTTTTCTTAATCATCAGCATAGACCAGCTTGAGTGTGCATCTGTTCTCCTCATGGTTCTGTTTTTTAAATCTCACTCCTGGACAAGGTCTTTGACAGGGACTGCCTGCAATGGAGAAGCATCCAGGAGGTGCAAAGGTGAGCTCACAGTGATGCTCAAAGAGGACTGGATTTGAAGGACTGTTAGTGATCCTGGCCAGGGTGGAACTGAACTCTGCATCTTCAGGTTAAAGGCTGGAGCAGAAAGCCCACTGTTTTTCTTTTACCACTGCATGCTCATGCCAAGGTGAGCTTCCTTTGAAAGCTGCAGCACAGATGTCACCCTCTTCTCTGGTTCCATTTATAGAATATTCCCAGATTTTAAAGGCTTTATATTGGATTGCAATTAAATGAAACCTCATTGTACTCTCGGTTCTCCTACACAGCATTTTAAATGATTGGTACATGCAAGATCGCAAAAGCAAGGTTCCCATATGAGGATTAGTTCTTCCGTAGTCGGAGTCCGCCAAGCAGTGCATGAACACCTTGCTAACCAGAATCTTTTCAGCACTGACACTTGTTATTTGCAGTTTTTTGTACCTTTTAATATAAGCCATTTTTCAACAGTTCTGTACCATAGCATCACTTTCTTAAGCTTCAATAAATGCCAAATCATACTAGGTGAAATCCTAATTATTTTTTTTCCTGAAATCATCAGGACTTTTTCCGTTACAAAAATAAGTATCAAAACAGCCTCTGCAAAAATATTTGCAGGTAAGCAATGAAACAGATTGAGAGAAGGGAGATTTTTTTTGTGAAAATTCAGTCTTCACATGCTTTGTTTTGTGCTTCAGCTTATTCTGTTCAAAATCAATACAGTCAGCTCTGGAATAGCTAACTAACAGCCTAGAATTAGTGCAATCAAATGGTTAAAAGTTAATTGAAACCAATGTGTGTTGAGATCATAGTGTGTTTTGTTTAGGGTTTTTTTTTTCCCCAAGCAAAGTACTATGTGTTATTCAGTCACAGAGCGTAAAACAGGTCAAAGTCAGCAAGTCGTACAGAGAGCAGAATTAATGCACTATGGTGCTAGTGGGCTAACGCACTGCAGCAGCACACCGGTGGCTAAATATTTAAATTATATGTATGTCAGTGTGCAGAACAACTTGAAAGAAACCTGCTTTTTCCTTCGTATAGTCCGGCTGTGAATTCTGAATAACATTCAAGTTCAGAGCAGCCACCCCCTCTGACTATCACGGAGCTAACTGGCCTGTTGCGGTGCTGCTGCCATTTTCCCCCTTCATTTTTTCTCCCAGCATACTGGGGGTATTTTCAATTAAGAAGAATTTAATTTTGAATCACAGTTTTGCAAAGGGTTCAATGCTAATGAGTAAACATAGGAGGACTCGGTAATAATAATTCATAAGCAGCAGGAAGAAAAGTGCATGCTTTGTTGTTGGACTGGTTGGAGCCAGTTCGTTTTATAGAATTTCATGCCAGCTACACTCCATAAATTTTTCACAATGATCATAAAATACCTTTTTATTTTATTTTTTTTCCTTTTGTTGCTCTCCAGAGTTTATTCATTACACATGAAGCATATCTGTGCTGTGAAATCCGTTACTAAATACCTCAGGACCTGTCATGCCACTGTAATTTAAATTGAATGTAACAATAATCCAGCCTGATTGCCCAGCTCACTAGTTAATGTGAGGATATTTGACTCTGTTAATCACCACAATAGCCAGGTCACATTTCCACCATTGCATAAGTAAACAGATTAACCGGCATGCAGCGCAGCCCTAACAAACGGCTTGCCGGTGACATTTGCGGCGCAGCAAGCTGCAGCCTCACCAGGAGAACAAGAAATTGGCTCTGGCGTTGCAAACCACAATTTTAATAATATACACGAAACCCAAAAACTTTTTAAAATTGTGCTTAGGTAAAATATATGCGCATTAGAGAATTAGCCATTCTGAGCATGGCACCTGAGGCAGGCAGGTTATTCGCCGCTTGCACACAGAGAGCGAGTTCAGCCTATCTCACGCTAAAGCCTTGCTGCCCATCTCAGAAATAGCTCATGCTACAAAGAGATTTAGGTGGATTGATTTTATATTATGCGAGATCTGCCTCTCACTGTGCAACGTGTTACGATAATCAGATTTTCTGTGTTTTGGTTTTTTCCTTGTTTTCACGCTAAGCGTAACTCTGAGCAACTTCTAGATTCCAGTGTTAACTGCCTCTCGGGTCACAACTTTTGAATCTGCATGTTGTGATGGCTAAATAATTACAATAAGTGCTGTGGAAAGATTTTTTTCTTGCTGTTTTAGTACATGTTAAAAAAAGAGAGGAAGAAAGAAAAAAGAGAGGAAGAAAGAAAAAAGAGAGGAAGAGCACCAGTGATGTTAAAAGCTGATAAGGTTCAATCAGGTGAGATCACAGGCATGCTATTGTATTGCAATTTTTCAAAATTGCCCTTCCCCCCCTTAATCCACGTTATGTACCCAGCAGCCGGGATAAGAGCTGTAGTGGATAATATCATTTTATTTTGTCCCAGCAATATGATGCTATCAGGGGTTGGCTGTGCTTTTAATTAAGGGAGAACACCCTAACATGTTGGGCAAATATACCTAATAAATCTATTTCTGTACTATCTGGAAAGGAGTATTGTAAAAGCTAAGATCTTGAAGCTAAATCTAGGCCCTTGTGATCTGTTTTGCACCCAGATGTCTCGTCTGCTGAGGATACGCTCTCTTTTAACAATGATAAGGTTATATATCCACCATGATTTCTGGTTTGTGCATTTTATAGGAGGTCCGAAGTCATCACGGTCTCATCACATTAAAACTGCCACCACTCAACCTTAGTGGCTGATATGTATTTTTGACACAGAGAAATCCAAGTAGGGTTACAGCCCGGCAACAGCAGCTCCCACTGTATTTTTGCCTCCTGCTGTCTACTTTTTCCCCTCCTGTTGTTTATTTTGAGGGACAGCAAAACAGGAAGAAAGGAAAAAAAAAAAAGACATTACTGCTCAGCCAGTAGTAAAACTTCTTTTATGGGCTGGCCTTGTAGCCTAGCGCTACTGACACCAAGGATTTGAGAGAGGATCCCAGTGAAGCAATACAGACAGTGCTCCCCGGGCTGTTCTGGCTTATGACCTGAGAGATGCACAGAAGGAGCTCTCTTCATCTCTTTGCTGCCAGAAAAATGATTGGCTCAACACAGGTTCAAGGATGAGAGACACCAAGCCAGGGAAGGGGAGAGGCTTCGCTTACCAAGTGGGGCTAGGAGGACAAAACAATTTCTCTTGCAGAGAAAGAGGTGCAAAAAAACCACAAGCAAACATTATTATAGAACAAGAGCATATATCATCAGCACACAGGCAGATACCTGAACAGAAAGTTATGACATATTTTTTCCCTCAAGAAAATGTTTACAGTTCATACAACATCTAAACCACTGCCACTATTGCAAAAGGCTGAAAAACAAAGCTGACTTAGTAGTTTCACAGGCTTCTATATAACCCTATAATTTTTTTAAAGCGCTTTGTTTCATAAAATGAAATTATGTAGGCAATTAGTGTATACTGTGCACTAACCCCTGTTATGCCTTGGCTAGGAAAGGGAATTAAAAAGAACAGAGTTATTTCATTTTAGAAACAGGTTATTGTGTATGCCCTGTAAGTTTTTCATTTAAAAGTGTTACATTTATTATACAAATGAATTATTTCATTGGTCTTCACTGCTAATGCTTTGAAAAACATGAAACGATAGCCTACAGCTGTGTATTTCTCAATCCAGAGCAGAAAACTGTATCTGTCACTAGGGAAAATAGGCAAGGTAGAAGAGGGTGGTGACTTGGACAGCTGGAACCTTTTACATGGACACTGAGGGCAGCTGCAGGCTGGAAACTCACTGAGAAGCAGCTGGTCTAGTATTGCTTTAGCCTGACTCTCTGAGAACCTGGCTCACATGTGGTATGAACCCTCACCCCTGCTGGCAGTCCAAGGAAAGAAGGTAAGAACAGAACTGGAATGGACACAGAGGCGTCCTCGCAGTCCAAAATAGTGGTCACCACCTCCTGTAACCTGCTTCTTGCTCAGACAGGGAGCTGCCAGGTAGAATAGGACTGCCTGCATCTGACAGACCAAGGGGAGGGAAGAGGAAATGAGATTGAACTGTTTGTTCTTACAGGGCTCTGAAATGTTCCAGCATCACAGTGGGATGTTTCATTTTTCTTGTTATTGTTATCTAGTCTTCTCATTTGCAGGTCTGATCTACCATTTCCAATAATTTTTTTTTTTTATTTTATTTTTTTTTTTTGTTAAAAGGGCAAGCAGAACATGCCAGCTGACTCTGGGTTTCAGGCTTTCTGTTGAGCTGTGCAAAAGGAGTTGAAAAGACCTGCTTCATCAGTGAAAGCAGTGCCCTCAGAGTTGCTCAGAATTCTTGGCTTTGCATGGTTTGGTACAACACCATAAAAGTGTCCCAATACATTTCTGCTCTTTTTCAGAACTAGAGCAGGGCTTGCAGAGGAGCCTGTGAGATGGTTAAGGAAGTTTAAGTTCCTGGTGTAAAATCCACTACAATACACTAGAGAGAAGGCCAGTGTATCACAGTGCCAGAAAGCATAGAAGTGAGGCGACAAAGATGTATTGGATATTTCACCATTATGAATACACTACACTAAGAAGACACCAAAGGTAGAGTTGCTCACTGGAGCAAAATGTGAGGATATGAAGGATAGAGGAACAGGAATCTGAGAGCATTGTTGGTCTTTTGGCAAATTTTATTCAAACTTAGGTTCCCATAAAAGCTTGATACCAGCAAATTATATGTGTTTTGGGGGATTTTTTTTTTTTTTCCGTTGCTTCTAGACTAAGGTATACTGGCCGGATCATAGGTGACACGTTGCACTACTGTAAATTCTGCACATGTGAGCTCCCCATAACTAATATTTGCACTGCAGCATTAGAGGTATTCAGACTAATTCTGCTTGGGCTGGGATGTTGTCCCAGCCTCTTGCAGATGCCAGGTCGTTAAACATGTGCTGATGTACATCTTAGTATGGTACAACATTTGGGCTAATTGGCCCACCTACTCTGTATTCTGCTGGAGCAGCTATATACTTCCATTTCTGGCTAGTTCACTGGCTATGTCTGTTGCGTGTAGAATAGCAATACCACAAGGGTGCCTCTCCTAGGACAATAAAATTAAAACAGAAAATAAAAGAATAGCTAAGTGGTATCCTCTTGCTGACCATGAATTGATAATCAAGAACTCAGATTGCTTTGACTTCTAGGAAGAGGACAAAAATCACTCTGACTTACAGTATATTATAATCATTTCCTCCAATATTTTGAGTTACTTTCATCACAGGCTCCATTCTGTTGCCCAGAGCAGTTTCTCATCAGAAAACAGCTAAATGAAGTTCCCCTTGTATCATCCAATGTGCTGAAACTTTCTATATTTCCTATATGCTTTTGTTTTAATCAGGATAAGATATATTAAACAAGCATTCTCTGAAAATGTTAATACTCCTCAAATACCTCTCATACCACTTCACATCAAGCATTAGATGGTAGTCTTTTACATAGCTACGCAGGGTTTAACTTGCTCCATGTGTTTTTGTAAGTACTGAAGAAGAAGAGAAACCGTGAAATAATAACAGAGCAGAGTAGATCAGGTGGAAGGAATCAAAATGCATGGAGAGCTCTTCAGTCTATTCACGGGTTCAGGTTCTGCCAACGACACCTGACATTCCAGTAGCAAAATACGCCTTGATAATTATAGGTGTCAGTGAAGGGCAGAGCTCCGGAGAGCTGCTCACTGAAACACTACCCACTGATTTTCCTCTTCAGCTTATAACTACTTGCCTGCTTTCTTTAAACTTTCCCAACAAGGAGCCAGTTGTTTTCCAATTTGAACAGAAATCACTGAGACTCATGAAATGTTAGGCGTTGCTAGCCAGTTTCTGTTTTTTCCTGTCATTTTTCTCTGCTAGCCTTTCAGATATAGAGAACTTCTGGAAGGGCAGGTAGGCAGATAGGCAAGTGCCACTGCTGCCCAAGTCACGTCAGTGGTGGCAAGTCTAAGAGCACTGAGAGTTCTTGCTTGCCCTTGTATTCTTGAAAGCATTAGCAAAACTAACTGAATCACTGAGGTGATTACAAAGTAGTGGCCTCATGCTGAAAACATGGAAATTGACCTGCTGTTATTCTCTTAACTTTCCCCAAAGTTGGTTTTCGTGGTCCCTGTTGCAATCACAGGCAACCTTCTAGGCTGCTGTTTTCCAAGATTTGACAGAAGCCAGATGTACTTGGTAAACGTTATGATGTGGTCAGCAAGAAGAGCAGTTGCAGTGAGGCTCCTGGTTTGACTTCAAATCGAAGCAAAAAACTACCTTTAGCGTGCCATTTTTCACTTCCATGAAGAAGAATCTATTTAGCTTTACCAAAACCATGCTAACAGGACTTTCTGGATATAAATATTCCAGAAGGCTTAGTGCAATATTTGGGCAACACAGACATGGGA
This sequence comes from Chlamydotis macqueenii, assembly GCF_036417535.1. Lineage (NCBI taxonomy): Eukaryota > Metazoa > Chordata > Aves > Otidiformes > Otididae > Chlamydotis > Chlamydotis macqueenii. The sequence goes on along the minus strand of NC_141557.1, from coordinate 63,684,266 downwards.
ACTGAACTCTACAGACTGCCTTAAGAAAGTGACGCTGCTATCTTGTGTCCAAGTCTGTCTTCGACTACCGTAATTGATGTATGTTACTGTCTTTTGAATGCTACCAGACATTCCCATTCTAACTGAATCTGCTGCAGGAGATGCAGACCATACACAGCTCTCTCTACTGTGCTAGAACTACAATTAAATAACAACAATAAGATTTACACTTACCTCCTCCTCAACATAAAGGCAGGAATTTTGGGGTCCAGATATCCTAGCTGATGTTGTTGATTATTTCTGTTGCTGTTTTCTTATGCATTTTGATGAGAGGACAACAAATGTGTAAGAGAGAAATAGCATCCTTCTCTAAAGTCATCATGTCAGTGACTTGCTACAATATAGGATACTAGAAATACCTTTATCTCACACAGTGCCATATATTTCTTTTTATAAACTGCAAAATCTATCTGAAGGTTGTTCACAGCTTGTTGGACTTGATCTAATTTTTTGAAAGGGAGAATTCTCCTGACCCTGCAGACAGTGAATATTTGGACAGAATCTGCTTACTTTATCTATGAAGTGAGTGTTTAGTTCTTGATAGTTTCTATATGTAACTGCATACAAGGTATCTACAAATAATCCAATATGCTGGTTCTGAGACAAAAAAAAAAAATGGTGCTCTTTATTAGTCTCAACAATTTCACAGACAAAACAGAGACAGATAATCCAAACAGGAACCATGAAATGCCACAGCCATGAAAGGGAACATTTTCATTCCCAGTTGCGTTACTTGCACACGCAACCATCACCAATGAATTCTGTAACTACCCATTACATAGTAACGGCATTCCATGAACAGGCTGTTAAATTCTGGTTTTCACTGTACTTTCTCAGGGCTCCAGTACAGCCTTATGAACTTATGTGTTTTTAACACAGGTCTCAGCAAAGCAGGCATGTAATTAAGGGAACATGTGAGTTATTTTTTCTTTCTTTTTATGTACAGATGGTTTTTCCTACCTTGTTTTCTCTGCCCACTTCATTATAGGCACTTAATTTAAAATACTGCTTTCCAGAAAGTTAAAATTCAATTCTAGAAAAGAATGAACAATTACAAGCATAGAAAAACACAGTATTACTTTTAGTGAATATTAAAAAGGACAGAAAAGGTCTATAGGTTAAACTTCCACATTTTCCATGTAGAAAGACTGACATGATATTCACTTAAACATGCAAAAAATTATCCCTTTGTTTTTAGTGTTTGTAATAGGTCAGGCCTATGAAAACGTTGGTAAAAATATTAATGAGAATACTTCAATATCACTGCCATTTATAAAGACTACTTTAAAAAGGACTGAAAAGATCTTCTGCTGTCAATGCTTGATTTTAATGTAGCTCAGAGTTTGAGTTTTGGGTTTTTGCCTTTTTAATAGTGAGTCCTTACTTTAGGACTTACATTCTACATTTCATCTTTACTTAAAATGTCATTAGCATATACAATTTTGGAAGACCTTGTTTTTGTAACACAAAAGAAATGGAGGGAAAGAATGGAGAAAGTAGGGTTTTTTCCATGAAAAAAAAAAATAGAAGAGGAAGCCCATCCATATTTACCCAGAATCTGGATATAAGAATAGCATTGCAGCACAGATCAGTGATTCCCCACAGCCATGCTGTGAAAACATGTATCACCTCAGTATTTTCAGTGAAAAAAAATTATCACAAAGGAAAATAACTGACATTTGACACTGCTATATAATAATAATATTTTAAAAAAGAAAATCTAATTGCTGATGTTGACATATCCATCACTGCAAACTTAATGTTTCTTCTCATTAGTGGGATTTAGGAAAGTCATTATTATTTTTGTAAGAAACTCTACAAATTACAGAAGAGGTGCATGAACTGCTGCACTCCCCACAGTGTATGCGTACTGCTAATTAGGTATATCCCATTGAGACTTCTGAACACCGCTGTTGGCACTTAATAGAGCTTGTGAAGATAACCAGACATCGGTTTTTAAGTGAGAATGCAGCAGACAGTGGTCTGGACGTAGAAACATCCATTTCTTAGGTGAAGCCTTCTGGCAATTCTATGTGTGAATATGCATGCTAAGCGCTGTAGAAGTTTAGAAGAACAGTCCGTGAAGTGACCTTTCCTGGATCTCTATTCTCCATCCCTCTTCAAGTGCCCCAGCACGTACTGCTACTTTCACCAGCTGTATGCTTAGTCCTGAATCTGAATGGCTTTGCTGATTCCAGACAGTGAAGGTGCCTACCTCCAGACAGTTTGACCTGGATTTACAGAAGAATGTTTACATCCCACACTCTGCATAATAGATGCACTTCGAAAGAAATGGATCATGGCCATTTCAGCATTCTACCTGTTTCTCAGAATGAATGAAAAAGATGGGTCCTTAAGATTAAAAATCTGGCCTTTAGTCCTAATTATTTATCTTTCTTTACAAAATAAGTGTCAATATCTCTGTGCTTCTCTCTCCCTTGTGCTTCAGAACGTGCTTTTGCAAACCCATCTGGCAGTAGGGTGGCTGAGCTTAGTATTACTGAAAGCTTAAAACAATGTTAACCTGGACCAATGTACTCATTTTCTCCAAGAGCTTCTTCTGACCTGACTTCAGTTTATCACCACCAGTTACATTTGATATGGAGAAAACAAACTTTTCTAACCTCTCCTCTCCCTCTCTAAATTGATGAAGTTCTTCCTGTGCTTCAGATAGGAAAGGACTGACCCTGTCTCCAGCCACAGGATAGCTTTGATAATATATTTGTGCTTCTGACACCTCTCACTTTGATGTTGGTTTAAAAAACTAGTCATAAAACAATTACAGTTTATGATACACATGGTTGTGATGGGAAATTCCGTAGACAGCTGAAGAAGGTAAAAAATGTCCTTAATTTTTGACAGGAATAGCTAATCATGACATATAAAGACTTGATTTTATTATTTGATATTTACTTCCTCTGTGAACATTCATTTTAACACACCTCTGAAAAATATCTGTAGTATCTTCAATAAATGTCTCTGTGAAATCATGGCTATTTATAGCCAGAAAAATGTTGAACTGATGTAGTCACACAGGACATCAAATTGAATTTAATTCCTAAGAAACAAAAATGAAAGTTTCAATTGCAAAGTAAACCTTTCCCATATGGAAAAACAAATAAGTCTGCCACAAAATATGTAATATTTAAAATACCTTATTTACTTTACATTTTATTTTCAAAATAAAAGCATATGTATCTGTTACAAGAAAAAGAGGTTGATTGTTTTCACTGGTTTTGCCTTTAAAGACCTTTTCTGCGTGATCTAAAACATGACCCTTACTGTAGTTTGTCATGCTCCAGTTTGCCACTACTAGCAGGGCAAAACACCCATCAACATCTGTGGAATACAGGTATAAGGCACAGTTAAATCCTCTGCTATTTGCACTTTTTCAGATTAATGTTGTATTTCAAATTGTATAAATACATAAATATAAAAATGTGTAATCTTGTGTGGGTCCTGACTCCACAGGGCACATATGCTGCTTTTTAAGTGTGTGCTTAAATACTTGGTTGAAAATGATAATACTGATGGCTGTAGTCATATTTACTTAACCCCCACCCCATCTTCCTTAGTGTGGAAGAATTCAGAACTTGAACTGCCATAAGAACTAGGCTCTAACATGATCTGGCAGAGGAGAATTCACTTCTTTTATGAATATATGTCCAACTGTATAGGATATAGGCACATACCCCCTGTACCTGGTGTATAGAGTTTTACTTTATGTCCAGCCTTTCCTGAAGAGCTGGCTGGTTGTAAAAAGGTTATAAACTCTACAGAGTTTCAGCAAGCCATGGTAACAATTCTGTGAAGATAAATATTCCCTTATCCTTCTTTTAATATGGTTTACTTCCGTATGTGTCTCTCACTTGTCCCCTTACCTGTTATTCTGCCTTCAATGCACAATCAGACGGGGCAGTAGAGTTTGAGATGGGGCCCACTAATTGGTTTTGGTTTGGGTTCGGGTATTTTTAATATCTTGTTTAGAACAGTTGAAACTGTCTAGAAAGGGAATTCCACATCCAACACAATTTTTCCTCATTTCTTACAACACTGTGCTTTGAAATGTGTTCAGGCTTTTTCTACCACTTTCTCCCGATAAGTCAACTTGATGCCTATTATTTCCCTTGTTGGGGCAGAGAATGTATGGTAGCAGTAATAGCTGTATTTCAAGTTACAAAATTACAATAATCATTTACAGGATATTTCAAAGTGGTGGAGGGAATGCAGTGAAAGATTGGGTGAAGCAAATATATGTGTTGGGAAAATTAGCTGGGGTTAATTTATATTTATAGCCAACAAACAAGTTGAATTGAGTGTATGAATTTCTGTGGGCATTGTATGTGAAGTATCTTCTGCCTGCTGATGGATAGGTGGGGAACACAGTAGGCAGGACAATTGTCAGCACAGGAAAGAGAGCCTAGCATCTGATAACTAACAAATGAAGAACATAGGAATAGGAAGATATCAAAGAATTTAAAAGAAAAGCAACACGAAGCTATTAGAAAGTTGTGGTGGATTGCTGTTTGGGTTTGTTTTTAAGCAGAGAGAGTAGATAATGAATAATTGAAAAATACATTACAATCTGACAAAAGGAAGTACCAGCCAGAAATCATTTTGGTTGACTATTGAGTAGGAAAGATGCACTATACAGTAATGAGATAAAAGAAAGACACAGGAATATTTGTTTGTGGACGTGAGTGTGTAACTGGAAGGATGAAGATGAGAGCTTTGTCCTCTCAGGGATCCGTCTCCTGCACTGTAGGGCAAGGACTCCTCACCCTCCTGGACCACGCGTGCTCCCAGGGCCGCTCCACCCTGGAACTGTCCATGGTCCTTAGGACAATGTCTCCGAGATCACTTTCACTTGTCTAGACAACCAGAAACACGTGATTAACTCCTCAACTTGATTGCTTGCCTCCTTTTGATAGAAAACAGATTAGCAGAGTTGGACATAAATTATGGACATTTTCTCATGAAATTTTATATGACAGTTTTAATCATTTTGCCCTGGGCTCTTTCTTGTGACCAGAAAGTCATTCTTAAATAAAATACCAGCAAGTGCTTTTTTTTTCAGGAAAACATCTATTACTTGAAAATTTTCTCCTTTTTTTTTCTGGCAATTTAATTTTGTTTTAAATGTCTTGACTTTCTTATTGAAGGAGGACTGCTTTGCAACAATAACAGCCTACAGTTTCTCAAATTAAGCTTATTCTTAATGGGAAACTTGGACTAAAGCTGAAAAAGAACTGAGAAATTTTGGTTTTCTCAGCTTTATGCTTCCTTTAATGTTTGGGCATTTTCACTTAGCCATATTCTAGAAAACACATTTTACTGAGAGAGTGCATGCAGCTTACACATTTAGTGCACTGATTTACTGCATTCAAGTTTATTCTCAAATTTGTTTACAATTCCATATTCAAAAAAGAGTCTCTAAAAAGTTTGATTTTATGAATACAAATGTATTTTTGTATTTTGCATACAAAAAAAAACCCCAAACATGAAGTAAACTACATGAAAGAAAAATAGAAAATTACTTCTAAAAATGCTTAAATGTAAATGTTCCATTCCAGTTTCCAAAGACCTACCCTATCAGATGGTTTGACAAGTTTTAAGAGGTTGGAAACAACTTACTCAAAACTGACATATACCATAGTGCTCTTTACAGTTTTTCAAGCTATATTCATCTGAGTCCTATTCCTCTTCTTTTCAGCAGAACTCCAGCTGAAAACAATCTGTGGAAGTTTTGGTTGAGTAAGAATGTGTATATTTTCTTTTCATCCAAAGTGGAAACTTTGAGGTGTGCAGGGGGTATAAAAATAGGGTTACAAAATTAAATAGTGTAAACAAGATTTGCAATAGGAAGATTCTGAGTGAGTAAAAGCTAGATGTATTCTCTTCACCCTAGTGCCCAGTGGAGAATCCTGTAAAAGAATAAAGTGGTGGGGACCACCTTCCATATAGACCTACCCATTTCTAAATCACACACATGGCTGGAACAAGATATTTTACAATCCACATTGGATGTACTGCAAGGAAAAAAAGGGATACCTAGTTGTTGACCTTGCTAGAACCACAACCTCAGGAAGACCAAGCGGCACCATAAATGATTGATCAATCATATCTGTTTACATTCACAGGATGCATTTTGTTTTTTCTTACTGAGTTACATTTGATATTACTTCTTTCATTTGATCTCTTAAACTTCAGCAACTGCCATAGCTCTTAATTAACAGTATTTACCCTTTCATTTGTATTGTAGTCATTGATCAAGAACAGAAAACAATTATTTTCTTTTTAACTCTTGACACTGAAAATTCCTCTAAATATGATCATAGCACATACAAAGGAGTACTGATGCCCATTTTCAGCTAAGTCACATAGTGAAGCAGGATCCTCAAGAACCCATATAGCCAAGGAACAGTGGCAAAGTACTCTACTAAGATTATTTCCTTAGATGTTCTAGGATCTATGGGTCTTTTCAAGGAACTCCAGAGTACTGCTTTAATATCAACTTTCCAATGTTACTGATTGTGGATTTTCTTTTCATCTGCCTTTTCACTTCTGATAGTCAGTTTCAAGTGTTTAGAGGGAAATTTTTCTTGGGATGTTGAAATGTCAGTTATAAGCTCCCTCCACTTTTGGTTGCTAGTGTAACTTCTCTCCTGCTTTAGTGTATTTCGAAAAAAAAAAATGAAGAAAATTTTATGTATTTTGAAGAAAATTCTAGTGCACCCACTTTTTTTTTGTTCAAGAATCTGTTTTGCTCAGTGAGAGCCTGAGGTCATGGTTTTTCATTATTTTCAACTTGTTTACTTACTTTTTATTTCTGTAGACTAATAACAGCAGGTTTAACTCAATTCTGAATAAGATTTGGATATTTAGTGCTTTGCATATTTGCTGGATTTTCATCTAGTCTGAATGTAATTGGACAGACATCTTCCCATAGTAATATTTAAACTCTGCAGTCCAAAATTTTCAGAATTGCTCTTATACAGACAATGTGATTTTCTGGAAAGTGAAGATGAAGGCATCTAAAAATGAACAGTGGAGTATTCCACTAGAAAGAACTTAAGGGATACAGTAGAAAATTACAAATAATTTTTGAATTTAAAATTATGATTGCAAAGCCATGCTAAGTGATCTACATGCTAAGTGATCCACAGCTGTGCTTCAAACTATATTATATCTTATGTCACTGAAGTTACCTTTATTGTTTTACCAGGTAAAAGTTTGATCAGGAGAGCATAGTGATACAAAAGACATTTGAGAGCTAGGAGTGGCTTGCTACCTGACAAAGTTTGGGAAACTCTGCTTAAAACGTTTTTCCTGAAGAAAATACTTGTTCCTAATTTAAATTACGTATATTCTTTCTTATAGTATTATTTAACATTCTCAGCTCTCTTTTTTTTTAACCTCTAGGACACAGACAACCTTAAACATCAAGTATTAGGTTTACGGTGTAATAAAAAGTCAGTAATAATTAAATTAAATATTTTACACTGCAATATAGTTTTTATTTTCTCAAGCATTGTCTCCACTAGCTTCAGTAAAGATAGGAGAATATATTTTGAATAAATTATCAGTAACGCATATTGTGTATCTCTATTTTCAGACTTTCAAGACTTAAACCACTTTTACTCCATTTTCTATATTTTGATTTTAATTGTTTCATTGTGGCTGTTCTTGCACTGTTCTATGTTTTTTGATTGTGCTGCAGACCTATCATGTTGAATTTACAAACCCCTTTCAGATGTGTATCTCCAGCTTGCATCCCTCAAATATATGTCTTTATGCTCAGAAGTGAACACAAACTGTCTATGTGTGGAGTAGCTCATAAACTTCTGCTGTTCTGTAGCAAAATTGTATTTTGTCCCTTGCATTTTATTAAATAATGACAAAAATGCCTTCTTCTTGACTATGCCTCTTCGTATCACTGTTGCTACAGTCTTCTATAGGATTTGTCTGCTATTCTAGTTCTATGCTGATCCATTTCTTAAAAATGTTACAAAACTTTGCTTTTTCAAGGTCTGGAATCATGACATTCACAATGCTAATGTTCAATCTGAACCATCAAATGAGTTACACTTTGCTTAAACATTATTTATATCTACTGATGACTATAGCACAAAAGAAAAACATCTGATATTCTGATTTGCTGGTTACATCTGGAGTTATTTATGAGATACACACACAGAGACACCAGTTCATCTCTTCAGCTGCAGGAATATAAGAAGTCCAGGAAAAAAAGCAACAGTAAACAACCTGTAAGTCTATTCTGAAGTTATCATCCATAGCATGAAAAAGAAAAATTATCTCTCTGAGGTGAACTTGAAATGTAAACCTGAACTTTGACAGAAGAATTTACTCCCAAAGTGTTTTGCTTGTATTTATATTCCCTCTTAAGCAAACCCACAATTTGATAGCATTACACTATGGCTACTCTTGCAGTATTTTCCATATATTGTTAAGATAGATCTCAACAGTTCTCACTCATCTGTGCTATAAATTTAGAAGTTGATACTGTGTTACAAGCAGCTAATCAGAGGATAAGACTTCTGCTATTTCAAAAGTCCTGGGACAAGCAAGAATTTGAGTACACATGGATTCTGTGGATTAATCCTGGCAAAACACCTGAAGAGGAAGCCTTTTGAAATACAGTTAGTCCAATAAATAATTTTCTTTGGACAAAACCTGAATGATTTTTAGACTTTTCCTCAAGTGAATACTGCACCTAGAAAAGATAGTGCACATCCAGAGATGCTATATATCTTGAAATGTAAAATCAAAGTCCATCCAAGCCATGGATGCAGTTAAAAAGTTGCTTTGCAGCAGTGTAGCATTACACCAGTTCTGGTAGTGATGTATATGCAGCTAGCTGTGATATATGCGTCACATAAACCAAAACCCAGAAGAAATCTTAGCCCACTGTTCTGTTTTAGGCAAATTTTACATAAGAATTGAACCAAATTCACTATAAAATTGATGCTGTAATATTCCTGTCCACCCTGTCTTTGTGCAGCACTTAGCAGCTACTTTTTCCAGTTAAACCTGGAAGCAACTGCTTTTCAGTGGCAGAGATCAAGAAAAATGTTTTGAAACGCTTTTGTATTTTACCCAACAAAAGTTTGAGGTATAAACTTAGCAGTGTTCTAACGATATAATGATGACATTTGTGGAGTTGTAAACACTTTGGAACAGGACCTTATCTACTTTCATGTTCTATGAAATAAGAGGGGTGATCATTATAAAATAGTAGTATACTCACCAGTTCCTATTCTCTTCAACTTGGCGAATACTTAAATACTTTACTTTTACTGTAGACATTCTGTAGTACTTCTACAGAAAACTTATTTTCTTATTTCTAGCACATCAGTTTGGGCTGGAAATCTCTGCATAATTGTAATGCTAGTGCTTACAGCTCAATAATAGCAACAGTTTCAGTAATCATAAAATCATAAAATCATAGAATCATGGAATCATCTGGGTTGGAAAAGATCTTTAATATCATGCCTTTCAACTGTAAACCTAACACTGCCAAGTCCACCGCTAAACCACGTCCCTAAGTGTCACATCTACATGTCTTTAAAATACCTCCAGGGATGGTGACTCAACCGCTTCCCTGGCCAGCCTGTAATCCTCAATCTAAATCCATGTTACCTGTTAAATATAGTGAATCTAAAATTGTTTACAGCAAAATGGTGGATTTTTTTCCCTAAATGAGCAATTTTTACTGTTCAGCAATAGAAAGGAAAATCAGTTCAATAGAGAAGTAATCTATTAAGCATTGATTATGAACAAAAGTAATCCTGGGGCATCTAACAAGACACCGTAAAAGACAAAAGAGAGCCTATAATATTTTTATTAATAGACTATGAAAGAAAATTACCCCAATTGTAAGTGTTTTTATATTTTTGCTAAAATGAAAGTATCCTTCAATTTGTTACAAACCATATTGCCCTGCTGGGGTTCTGTCAGGTCCCATTCATTCTTGTGTGGCTAGCCTATGTCATTTAAAGAAATAGGTGCATCACATAACAGAAAGAACAAAAGGAAATAAGGGATTTCAATGTTCCAAGAGCGTTTGACCTGCACACAGTATTCAGAGTCAGTCTTCAATAAGTATGCATCCTAATTCAGAAGGATTTTTGCCAAGAGGAATATCAGTAGTCCATGGGTAATAGTAGAATATGTCACTGAAGCTGAAGGAATCACAGAGTGGCTGAACCTAGTCTCTTTCAGGTTTATTTGACTTTTTTTTTCAGGCCTACCATTTCAGATTAGTGGCAGACATAACTGAGGAAGGAGTTATGCTAGCTTTCTTGTAGAACTCTGAATGAATATCTTAGTTCTCACCTGTGAAACTGTACCTCACCATTGAAATAAGTCACATACAATTATAATTTATTTTGTTATAGGGAAAACAACCAGGGACATTCAATTCAGGACTTGTGATATAAATCCAGATAACATAATAAGAACTGCACTTATGTAACAAAGGATCAAGTCTGACCAAGTAGCTTTGGAAGAGCTATGTTTTAAGAAATAGCTGGTGGTTTGGAATGACTTAAGCAAACAGAAGAAGAGCTACTTAAAAAGATGTCTTTCAAACACATCTGAAATAGTAGGTTTTCCAAAGAGCAACCAGTTTGGCCTACAAAATGTTGATGCTCAGCACGAATGTATCAGTCTGTGCTATGTCTACATGTATTCTATACAAAGAGAAAAAAAGTGGCTGTGAGTAAGCTCTATGATACACTTCTGGGAAAAATCAACACATTACAATTGGACCATGCTGTAATTCTGTATGGAAAGTATACATGGTCTTTTCCTGATTTAAACCTGAGTTAAGACTAGCACTGTGTGTTGGCTCTGTCAGCTGCTGTCAGACAGCAGAGAAACCACTGAAGCTGTATGAAAAGAACAGCAGCTCACCATGCCTGTCAAATGTTTTCTGAAGAAGCAAACCAGAGAGCTCCTGATGTCTACGAGCTTTTTCCTATTAAATTTAGGCATGCAAAGCTAACAAAAAGCATCATCAAGACAAGAAGTGGAAGACAGAAAGGCTGTGACAGAACAGTGTTCAGCATCTTATCCTGCGATGGGTTCCAGAGTGGCCTCAAGCAAGTCATTTAGACCACATCTGCCTCAATTTCCCACCTATAAGATTTAGATGACACCTTTTCTGTGCTTCATAAGGTCGTTGGGGAATGAATCTCTTCACACATCAAATACTCTTAAGCATCATCAGCTGCAGGGTACCTCCATGCTGTTGATTACTTGAAAGATTTGAGATTTTGGTTTTCCTTCAAAGGAACTCCTCACTTGTCTGTAAGTTTTCAAGTGATTGATCTTAGTATTTTGAAAAGCAGGCCCTAAGTGTACAACTGCAAGTCCATTTTCTGGTCATATGCATATTTTATATGTGCTATTGTGCATCCATTCCCTCGTAAAGAGTTTTGGCAAAATGACAAAGCAAACGAAAAATAACTACTTAACTTTGTGTCTAGCACTTTTAAGTGTAAAATATACCAAAGATCTTCATTAGGCAAACAACAAAGCCTCTCTGAAAACCAGTAACACCCTGAGTGTAAAGTGGCAACCAAACAGACAGTAGGCCTATCACAGAATTGCTTGATTAAAGCAAAGTTTACCTGCTGTGACCAAGACAAATCTTCGTCCGAACACAATTGTCATAAAGTGCTTAATGCTCATGAATGCAAACATGACCTTAATTTGTCATCAGGCATTATCCATCCTGCTCTTTCAACTTGCATGTGCAGCTTTCATTAGTGAATGACTGGATTTATACACATATGTCATGAATGGCCTCTTCCACATTGCAAAAACTTGGTTACCTTGCAAAAGCATGTTTCTGTACCGCATTTGGTATCTACTCAAATGACATGAAGCAAATTCAAGTCGTTTCAGATGTTCAAATCACTCTTCAAAACTTTGAAGCCATTCTTCTTAAGGAATCTAGGCATTTCCAGCTTACTCTTTGCCCTATTTCTTCAGCCTTAGTTAATAAAGCTCTCATGTATAAAAGCTATCCACCTAAAAATACTTTAAGACTGATTTATGGAATAAAAATAATTGTTTTTTAATGAGCACAAAAATGGAAGAGACTACTGTCCCTACAAAGAGAGTATTGTGAAATAACATATACATTAGTAAGGAAAAAAGAAACCTATAAACTCTACCCCTATTTTCTACTTGCTTTTGGTGGAGGGCAATAGAAACTCCAGCTGGTCACTGCTGAGCTTTTTCTCCATTTGCAAATGCTGCCATAGAAGTGCTTGTAGAATCTGAAGAGCCACAGGCTTTTTCACCTATGGGCATTCATAGGAGAAGGGGAATTAGATAACATCTGTTTCATGGTCTGCACAGATTTTTCTCTTTCCAGTGGATACTATTATGCACACAAGAGAAACACTTAAACAATTTCCATGCAGCTGGATGGATTGTTTCACATTATTCCATGTCATCCTGGCATCCTACCCAATTGTCATTCTGACATGACAAAGCAGATGCCCCAAGTTTCATATGTGATGAAACCTTTTTTAGCAGCTGTGAATCAAATGCTTACAAGAAAAGTAAATCTATTAAGTGCCTCCAGGTTATTTTCAAATTAAGACATTAAAATCAAATACTTTTAATTTTGTCAATCTTTGCACGAATAACAGTTTGATTTCAATACAGGCTGAAAGGATTTCCCCATGCATTCAAGAACACACTGGGAAGGAATCATAGAATCATAGAATCATAGAATGGTTAGGGTTGGAAGGGACCTTCAAAGGTCATCTAGTCCAACCCCCCTGCAAGGAGCAGGGACATCCCCCACTAGATCAGGTTGCTCAGAGCCTCATCCAGCCTGGCCTTGAATGTTTCCAGGGATGGGGCCTCCACCACCTCTCTGGGCAACCTGTTCCAGTGTTCTATAACTCGCATCATAAAAAATTTTTTCCTAATTCCTAATCTAAATCTACCTCCCTCTATTTTAAAACCATTACCCCTCGTCCTATCGCAACAGGCCCTACTAAACAGCCTATCCCCATCTTTCTTGTAGGCCCCCTTGAGGTACTGGAAGACCGCTATCAGGTCTCCCTGGAGCCTCCTCTTCTCCAGGCTGAACAGCCCCAACTCTCTCAGCCTGTCCTCATAGGAAAGGTGCTCCAGCCCTTTTATCATCTTCGTGGCCCTCGTCTGGACCTTCTCCAACTGGTCCATGTCCTTCTTGTGCTGGGGGCTCCAGAACTGGACACAGTACTCCAGGTGGGGTCTCACCAGGGCAGAGTAGAGGGGGAGAATCACTTCCCTCGACCTGCCGGCCACGCTTCTCTTGATGCAGCCCAGGATGCGGTTGGCCTTCTGGGCCGCAAGGGCGCATTGCCTGCTCATGTTAAGCTTCTCATCCACCAGCACTCCTCAGGGCTGCTCTCAATCCATTCCCCGCCCAGCCTGTATTTGTGCCTGGGATTGCCATGACCCAGGTGCAGGACCTTGCACTTGGCCTGGTTGAACTTCATGAGGTTGGCACGGGCCCACCTCTCCAGCCTGTCAACGTCCCTCTGGATGGCATCCCTCCCTTCCAGCCTGTCGACGGCACCATACAACTTGGTGTCGTCGGCGAACTTGCTGAGGGTGCACTCTATCCCACTGTCCATGTCGCCGACAAAGATGTTGAACAGGGCTGGGCCCAGCACGGACCCCTGAGGGACACCACCTGTGACCGGTCTCCACATGGACATTGAGCCATTGACCACCACTCTCTGAGTGCGGCCATCCAGCCAACTCCTTATCCACCGAGTGGTCCGTCCATCAAACCCATGTCTCTCTAGTTTAGAGAGAAGGATGTCGTGCGGGACAGTGTCAAAAGCTTTGCACAAGTCCAGGTAGATGATGTCAGTTGCTCGTCCCTTGTCCACCGATGCTGTTATCCCATCATAGAAGGCCACCAAATTGGTCAGGCACAATCTGCCCTTGGTGAAGCCATGTTGGCTGTCACCAACCACCTCCTTGCTCTCCATGTGCCTTAGCATGGTTTCCAGGAGAATCTGCTCCATGACCTTGCCAGGCACAGAGGTGAGACTGACCGGTCTGTAGTTACCTGGGTCTTCCTTATTCCCCTTTTTAAAAATTGGGGTTATGTTCCCCCTCTTCCAGTCATCGGGGACCTCACCAGACCGCCACGACTTCTCAAATACGATGGCCAGTGGCTTGGCAACTTCATCCGCCAGTTCCCTCAGGACCCACGGATGGATCTCATCAGGACCCATGGACTTGTGCACCTTCATGTTCCTCAGATGATCCCGAACCTGCTCTTCGAGTACAATGGGCAGTTCTTCATTCTCGCAGTCCCTGCTTGCACCTTCTACAGCTTGGGCGGTGGGACAGGAACTCTTGTCGGTGAAGACTGAGGCAAAAAAGTCATTGAGAACCTCAGCCTTCTCCATGTCCTGGGTAACCAGGACACCAGTTCCCTTCTTGAGGGGGCCTACATTTACCCTGGACTTTCTTTTGTCCCCTAGGTACCTATAAAAGCTCTTCCTGTTACATTTTATATCCCTGGCCAGATTCAGTTCTGCTAGGGCTTTGGCCTTCCTTACCTTATCCCTGGCCACTCGCGCAGCCTCTTTGTAGTCCTCCCAGGCTACCTGTCCCCACTTCCACCCTCTATAGGCTTCCTTTTTCACTTTCAGTTGGTCCAGGAGCTCCTTGCTCATCCACGCCGGCCTCCTGGCCTTTTTGCCCGACTTGTTTTTCATCAGGATGCACCTCTGCTGAGCTTGGAGGAGGTGCTCCTTGAGTATAGACCAACTTTCCTGGGCCCCTCTTCCCTCCAGGGCCACCTCCCATGGCACTTGGCCCATCAGGTCCCTGAAGAGGCCGAAGTCCGCCTTCCTGAAGTCTAGGGCAGAGAGCTTGCCGTGTATTTTCCTTGCTGCCCCGTGGATCTTGAACTCCACCATGTCATGGTCGCTGCAGCCAAGGCTGTCCTTAAAAAGGAAGAAGTATCCTCAAAAAAAAAAGAGTTTAAAGTATCAATAACTGCTGCCTTTTTTCAAAATACAATGTTCTATCTAGAGTTAGAATCTATGTAAGGAAAAAAAAAGTAGGGGGAAAAAGTCATCCCAAGTTAATTGCCTTGCCCAGATTTACTTCTTCTAGCCTAACATCACACACCTGTGGTCATTTACCTCCAGCTGTGTAGATTTTCATCAGACAGTGGTATGTCGTCTCGTAAACATTGCAGTCCAGCAACTTCTAGTCTGTCTGTTTTGAATTTCTTTGGGCAGGAAAGAAAACATCAGCAACTACTGAAGCAGTTCATCAGCAGGGATGGTGTGGAACCTTCCTGTCTGTCAGTCAGTGGAGAGACGTGAGACATGTGCCAGGTCTTGCAGAGAAAAGCTTGTTCACCATTTGTAGAAAAACACGTTGAGGGAAAAAGATGCAATTTGGCTTATTATAGAAAAGTTTGGTTTCAACAGCAGTCATTAGCCACTTACCAGCACTGAATTTCAGAATCCTACATTTGCACTGCATAGACAAAATCTTCTCTTTGAAAATGTGCATTGAAAGGTACTGTCAATGAACACAGGAAATACAGTGCTGAAGGAAAGTAAGAGTATATATGTCCTTGATGGAAGAAGTCTTGCTGAGTTTTTCCTCAGAAGCTAATAATACCTTGGTTGCTAGAGAACCCAGAGTGGGCATTAAAAAAAAAAATCAAATTAACTGCATTCTAATTTTCTAAGATCTGCTGCTATTTCAACATGAGAATATATAAGCATATATTCATCTACATATGCGCAAAGATGTGGAAGAGAACCATGTTTATAAGAGATAGAGAGGTGGAATATATTCTTGTTTTTTCAGCTTTCTAAAGCACATCCATTACTTGCTGGCCTAAGAAATCAGCTTGACTTGAAAAAAAGAGGATATCCTTTATTACGTTGGTCAGAGTTGTATCTGACAAACATTATGTAAGAATAAGAATACATGATGCACATGGTCAGATGGAGATGCTAACCTTATGTTGACTACAGACTGTAAAATATGAGAATTTTTTCAAAGAATGACTAAAGATCTGATGAACCGTGTGTCAAAAATAGGAAAAAAATTGTCCATAGTCTAAAGAACTGCAAAACAAATTTTAATTATATTCTCTTCAGCCCTGCTGAGTGAATGCTTTTTAGGATTTGGCACTGCAAATGCTCTACAAAAGAAAACAGGAATTTCACATGTGGAAATACAACTGAAATATTTGCCCTATAGTTTATTAAAAGGAGGGAGAAAATGTTGTTACTTGGGCTACAGAAAACAGTGGATGCCACTGATTTTTTGTTGTTGCTGCCATATGTTTAGGATGATGATATGACTAATTCTGAAGTCACAAATTACTTCTATAATCCCTCCCAAAGGATATTACAAATTAATTACACCCTACATCATTCTATAAGGAGCAAGATAGCATTTCTGTTCCTGTTTGTTTACTTCTTCTAGTTGTTTATGGGTTCTTCCAGTTCTTTTAAGTACGCTGCAGTAGTAACTGACAGAAACTACTGCATCCTTGGTATAAGTTGAGGTTTTAAGATTTCCCAAAAATCTCTTGGGCCACAGGTGACAAGCTAAATTATTAGCTAAATTATTTGGTTTTACTCTATTAAATGTAACTACAAAATGAAAACTGAGAGTAAAAAATCTTTTTTTTCTTTTTTTTTTTTTTACCACAAAGTAGTAAGTAAAACTTTAGGCTTTTTAAAGTAGTTTTTCATTTATTCCTTTTGTTATTGTTTCTCCAAAGTGAGCAGATTCATTTTGTAATCTACTCAAGGCAGGGAAATTTCAGTTATGGATTAACTATTCTTCAGTAATGTGACACAGGAATTACTAGATGAAGTGTTTTATTTGGTATTATTTAGGCAGTTAAAGTAGTTATTATAATGTTCCATTTCACTGTTAAAACATACGTATTTCTTTCCAAGCATCTTAAGCTGTGTTGTGTGCTGTAGATTTTTGGGATATTGATTTTCAACCTTGCTAACCATTAATGCACTGTATAACTGATGACATTCTCTGTGCACATGCAGACCAACTGTGCTGTGGATTTAATATGAACTTGAGGACTATCTGTGTAATTCATGTGGAATAGAACTGGTGCTTTCAAGAAACATCATCCTGACTATAAAGAGCATACGGGCACACACTTGTCCAGAAAATCCCAGGAATCATAGAACAGTTTGGGTTGGAAGGAACCTTAAAGATCTTCTAGTTTCAGCCCCCCTGTCATGGACAAGGACACCTTCCACTAGATCGGGTCACTCAAAGACCCATCCAGCCTGGCCTTGAACACTTCCAGGGATGGAACATCCATGACTTCTCTGGGCAACTTGTCCAGTGCCTCAGCACCCTCACAGTAAAGAATTTCTTCATCAATCTAATCTAAATCTACCCTCTTCCAGTTTAAAGCCATTACCCCGTGTCCTGTCACTACACGCCCTTTTCAAAAGTCCCTCTCCAGCTTTCTTGTAGGTCCCCTTTAGGCACTGGCAGGCTGCTGTAAGGTCTCCCCGGAGCCTTCTCTTCTCCAGGCTGAACAGCCCCAACTCTCTCAGCCTGTCCTCATAGGAGAGGTGTTCCAACCCTCTGATGATTTTTGTGGCCCTCCTCTGGACCCTCTCCACCTGGTCCACATCCTTCTTCTGTTGGGGGCTCCAGAGCTGGATGCAGTACTCCAGGCGGGGTGTCACAAGAGCAGAGTAGAGGGGCAGAATCACTTCCCTCAATCTGCTGTCCATGCTTCTTCCAATGCAGTCCAGGATGTGGTTGGCTTTCTGGGCTGCAAATGCAGAAGGCAGAAGTATGGCAAAGCCTAGCCGGAGCTAATTTTGGCAGTAAGGCTACCAATGCCACTGCTTGTAGAGGAAAATTTCTGTGTTCCATGGAAAGTAGAGAAGCAAGGAAATGGATCATGGCTATGTGTTTGCTCTTTCCAATCAGGATAAGCTTCCAACACCTGTATGTTCACAGAATCGCAGAATCACAGAATGATTGAACTTGGAAGTGACCTCTGGATGTCATCTTATTCAGCCTCCCTGCCACCTAAAGCAAGTTGCCCTTAATTGTGTCCAGATGGCTTTTGAATATGTCCAAGGATGGAGACTCCACAACCTCTCTGGGGAACACTTGCCAGTGCTCAATCATCCTAATGGTAAAAAGGGATTTCCTGATGTTCAGATGAAACCTTCTATGTTTCAGTTTGTGCCCATTGCCTCTGGTCTTGGCACTGGACACCACGGACATCCTTTTGCACCATCCTTTTTGCACCCTTGCTTCAGATATTTATGTACATTACTAAGATTCCCCCCTAAGCCTTCTCTTCTCTGGGCTAAATAATCCCAGCATGCTCAGTCTAATGTAGTCCAGGATACCATTAGCCTTCTTTGCACAAGGGCACATTGCTGGCTCATGGTCAACTTGGTGCCAACCAGGACCACCAGATCCTTTTATGCTAAGCTGCTTTCCAGCTGGGTTGCCTCCAGCATATATTTATGCACAGTACTGTTTCTCACAGATACAGGACTCTCCACTTCTTTTTGAACTTCATGAGGTTCCTGTCAGCCTGTCAAGTTTGCGCTGGATGGCAGCACGCCCACATGGCCAGTTGTGCTAGTAAAGACTGAGGCAAAGGTGGTATCCAGCACCTCAGCTTTTTGCATGTCCTATGTAACCAAGTCCCTCATCTTGTTGAGCAATGTCCCTCGTCCCTGTCCCTAATCAGCACATTATACCTAGTCTTCCTTTTGTCACCTATGTATTTATGGAAGCCCTTCTTGTTGTCTTTGACATCTCTGGCCAGATTCAACTCTATTTGGGGTACAGCTTTCCCAACTTAATCCTTGGATGCTCAAACAATGTCTCTGCATTTCTCCTAGGATACCCATGCTTACTTCCACCCTTTGTATACTTCCTCTTCATGTTTCAGTATGGCCAGGACATTGTTCCTCAACACAGGCCTCCTGGCATTTTTGTTTGACTTCCTATTCATTGAGATGGACCATTCTTGAGCTTTCTGGAGATGATCTCTGAATATTAACCAGGTTTTCTGGGCCCCTCTTCCTTCCAGGGCCTCACATACTTTCCCCTCACCAGCAGGATTGAGCAGAAAAACAGCTGGGCCCCCATGCCCTTGACTACTGCCCTCCAGAGCTCTGTAGTTACTTTTGATACTGTCAAAGTATCAAGGTTTCCCCTTCAGCTTGGCAATGAAGGTGAAAAGCAGGGGAAAAGAAGTCATTTTCAGTTTCACCATAGCTCTGGAGAAAAGCTGGTTTCTTGTCTCAGCTACAGTTGTTAGCATTAGGTGCTCAGAGCTGACCTGAAGTAGTGTGTATTAAAGCTTCTGCCAGAGATTGTGAATGTGAATTATTTTCTTTCTAAATTATTTGATTCCTTTGAGTTTCCAAACTGTTCTTCTATTCCAAGGACATTGGAAAAGCCAACATCCAGTAATTCTCTGAGTGGTGTCAAAATAAGTGTAGTATCATATTACAACGTGACATGCTGTATTCTTTCCTGCATCCCTAGAAGTCCTTGCAGAGAAAGATGGGCAGCAGTCCTGCCTCGGGCAGGTCCAAGTAGCTACAGCCTGTGCATGTAGACAGTGAATGTGAGGCTCAACTGAAATCAATGTATCCTCCTGAGGGTCTCTAGTTTCAGAAAATGGGACTTCGATACAGAACCCTGCAGGAATGGCTCTTCATTTGTTTGAACAGCCAAGGCAATGCTCTTTATTATATAAAAAGCTAGAGGAAATCTCACCAGTGATAAAATGCTTTAAAATTACTAACAAATACAGAAATATTGCTGTCATTTGCATCTTCAGGTCTTGTGTAGTTTATACAATCTTACAAAAAACATACAGAGACAGAGCATAAAATTCCCCTAGGCTCTGATCTTAGGGGAGATGTAAGCATGTGCTTAATTAAGCACTACGAGTAGCTCAGAGTGCATTAAAATGAAGTATATGTTTAAGACTTTGCATTACAACATCCTGGGGCAGAGGACCATTCTCCCTCAAATGATCCAGAGAGGTGAGAGGGAATGTGGAAGAAAATGAACTGTGCATTTTCCCCTTATTTTGTAATCACATTTGTGCATTGGTTTTTGTTGGAATTAGATACTGTATGAAATAACAGAGAAGACAGTAAATTGACAATAAAAATGTATGTCTCCCAAACTGATGGAGTAAAAGGGGTATGATATCACTGGCAAATCAGTCTTATTGCATACAAGCAGACAGAATGCAAACATTACAAAGACAAGAAACTTTCTCCTACCAGGAAGTGCTGTCTGGCTGCCTCTCCTCTTAACACTATTGATTATACTCCCTAAAGGTCATAAATTACTGGAAGAGTTATTTTTAAGAATATTTGCTGAGCCTGACCTGTCAAGAGAGGTTAATCTAATGACTTTCCTAGCTCCAGTCTGCAGTAGGCTAAAGCTGGATTTCTTCTCAACTGCTGTTAAAAGCTCACGTGTCTTCCACGTTCATCCCAATTTGTTATTAAAAAATATAAATGAGTCAGATGACAAAGTGGATAAACTCTTTCGCACAAAGGCTAGAACAGTGAGACTGAGCATCCCTTTCTGAAAAGAGAGAGTGACTGTCTCACACTGGAAAAGCAGTATATTTATTTGCATGTTCTCCACCAAAAAAAAAAATTTAAAAAATTGAAATAACAACAAAGGGCTTAAATGTTTGCTTTCACCCAGAGGTCTATTTTTTAACAAATATCTCTGGGGGGAAAACTTTATTAAGGAAAAAGCGGGGGGGGGAATCTTCTTCAGTCATATTAGAGTGATTTGGTACGATTTTTCCCCTGTTGTTTTAATTTTTTTATATTTCAAGTGTGCATAAATAATGGGAAATGAAACTCATATTGTTTCATTATCTAAAGTTTTCCACCGAAGGCATGAAAGGGAAGGCTGAGATAAAAAAAAAAAGAATAGCAAAAAAAATTGAGAGTGAAGGGGCTTTTTTCCTCTTGGCTATTTTGGTACAAACAGGTAATACTCCTCTCACTTTAATGGCTTTAACTGATACTTTTGTAATTATGCAGTACTTAATACTTCAAAAGAAAAAGGGAGATTTATAAAGGAGGGAGAGGGAATGAAATCTTTCTTAGAAGGAATTAGCAGAGATGTGGAGTAATGCTAGATCTGGATGCAATGTTTACTCTAGAGACACAAAGAAGGAAAATACCCCAGCAAACTGCCTTACCACGCTAGTCTCCTCCGTGTCCAGACCTGCTGTTACATCAGAAAGGTCCTGTCGACTTGGCTATAACCATACCAAAGGCAAGCTCTAGAAAGCATAGGAATCTTTAAATGTATTTGCCTGTTCTGTAAGAATCACAGACATTAGTAAACAGTGTGCTGGCACTCACAAAATAGAAAAGTACAACTTTAAAGGCTGCATGAGTGCTGCTCAGTTCTATTTGCACTTTGTTTTTTTTCTTTCGTACTTGGAGGCAGCTCAGATTAATTTTACTGCAGTTGAAAATCATGCAAATATAGTTTAGAAAGAGGCATTTAATTCTTTATTGCTCTTGCACACAACACAAATAGCACCTCCAGTACTAACACAGCTAAGTGTTTTTAGTGTTATTCCACTATACAGTACATCACAATGTTAATTTTCCACATTACTTTATTCCTTCTCTAGCCCATATTTTACAACAGAGAAAACAAACTGCTTGTAATTACACTGCATGCCAGGACAAATTAAGTAAACACGCATTTTTAATGCTTTTGGCTGTTAGGGTGAGAAACAAAGGGCTCTGGTTAAGGTCAATATTAGAGTTATGCAATTGCTCTGGGATACAAAAGACAAATGCCAGTGATTGAACATTGGTGAAATGGAAACTGTCCATTCTGTGCAGTGTTTCTGAACTCCAGAAAATAATATGCTCTGCTGAGATGAGGTCAGTTCTCTATTTTCATTTTCTTTCAGAGTAACACTAATACTAATGATAAATAATAATAATAAACTAATGGGAAAATCTATTGTGTCATTAGTGAAGCGATAAATCAGCAAAAAGTAAATGAGAGAATGGCTACTGAAGATCAGCCTTGTGTTGTATCCGCTAATGCCACCATCTCAGTACTACTGGGTGATGCTGATAAAGGTTAACAGCAACTATAGGGGAAACCTAATTTTGCTCTCACTGATATTGGTGTAAATCTGGCTTCAGTGGAATTATGCCTCTCTAACTAGAAAGCAGACAGTGAACCGATGATTACATTGTTTGGTCATGGACAATGAGGAGTTTTACGTGTTTTTGCCTTTAATGGTATGGATTAGGCCAGAGGCACAACATTCAGAGGCAGATGAAATCTCATGGGAAAGGGTACTCAGAACCATCATCTTCACTCAACCAGCCACAGATACCGGGCTGCTGGCTCATGTGCATCTCTATTTTAGTGATAAATTCATCTTTCTCCCAGAACAAGGAATATATTTTGTAGACCTTGCCTTTGCTAGCAAAGGCACTTAGTACGGGAAGATCTAGGGTAAAGAAAGAAAAAAAAAGTCCGCACAATGTTTTTCACAGGGAGGAGATCATGGAAAGAAATAATACTGAGAGAGATAATAGACAATTCCCTGGAGGATAACACCAGCCCATGTTGTGATGGATGCATGTTCAGAACATGGAAAGGAAAAAAGTTTCCAGCCAAATTTCAAGAAAGAAGTCAAGGATGAATCCTTAAGAAATAGAGAAGAGGAATTGAGAAAACCAAGAACTTCTCTGGCTGTATCTCTGATCTGTGACTGATTTAGCTAAATGGGATGCTGAGGGCCAGTCACAGTCTCTCAGTGTGGGTAGACATTTGTGAATGTTCAGGCTATCATTTACATTCCCAGCTGTTGGTAGGTGAAAACATTCCCTTCCTTGTAATATCGTCTACAGCTGAAGTCTCTTCTTTCCATCAGAACAAGGACTGCTCGTTACTTGAGCACAAGCAGCCCATGAAGGAGTCATGAGGGAAGAGGCAGGCCTTTGCTGTCGCCTGGCCTTATTCAGCCTCAGCATTGCCCAGCACGTTCCCTAGTGTCAAGGAGGAGCTCCAGTGGGCTAGTGTCTAGAGTGGTCCTCCACTTTGAGGCAGAGCTATGCCTCTGCCAAAAGCCCCTGCCAGCGGGTAAACCGCTTCCAGCTCTAGACAGAGTGAGACTGTGTTGCTTTTATCTGGTTCTTTTCCCCCTTCCCTCTGCTACAAGCTTTGTGGTATGTGGGATTGTATGGGCAGAGGCAATAAACTATGGACCAGATCCAGCTGCTAGTCAAATCCAGAAGTGAACTGGTGCAGGCTTACAGTAGGATAATGTTCAGAAATATTTATTTCTGTTCTCTCAATAATATCTCTTTCCCAACTTCTCTCCTCCATTTAAACCTCACTCTGTAGTGTCGATCCACATGAGCTAAAGAAGGTGGGGTAAATATCTCAAGAGTAACAAAAGAAGGAAAAGGAATATAAAGTGACAGAAATAAAGCTAATATGAGATCAAGGTATAAAAAATAGCTGGCTGAAAAGGGACTCAGTAAGAAAGTTCAGTCGTGGCAAGGGTGGCACAAAAAATGACCCCATAACGGCCCTGATCTCATCTATGACTTGTACTGGTGTTAAGTACAGAAAAAAAAAACTCGTTATTCCTCTCCAGAATATTCGGAGGCATACCCAGTAAAACAAGAGGCAGCACTCTATTTTGAAGGAGCTAAGTACTCTTACTGTTCTATATTCTGTAGTTACTACAATACTTTATAAATACATGTAGCATCTCTAAACAGTTCTGCTTAATCTATGTCCATCACTTTGCTTGCTGATTAATTGCATCTTCCTTTCCTTATATCCGAGCAAGTGAAAACGCTCACTCACCATGATGTTTTTTGCAATACAAGTGAGTTCACTTCCAAGAAAGGATCTTGAGTTCACCGCCTGCATCTCAGGGTCCAATTATGTTTCATTTGCTTATGGGCTTGCCATGTCATACATTCCTACTGTGATGTATTTCTAAATAAAATGTCATTATTTTTTCTTTCTGTATGCTACCTTATTAGCTCCTTGCTTTCCCGCATTGGTCATATGCATCCATGCCTGTATATTTTATTCTTCAAAAATATTTTATTGTTCCTTTGAGAGAATTTACTGACCTGCCTATTTATTCTCAGTGCAGCTAGAGAATTTGCGTCACATAATCTTAGCCTGCGCTGAGTATGAAAGCTGAAAATTGTCAGTGCTACATTCCTAGTTTTCTGAATGGAGAAGCGTTGTTTTCTAGAATCAAAGGTCCATAAATGGCTTGTAAAAGTTTAGTGAACAGGGCCCATAACCTATTGATCCCCTTGTATTCAATCCAATTCACTTTAGTCAGTAAATAATGATACTGCTGTTATGAGCATCTTTCCTTCCTTATAAACAACTATTCACTTGTGTCCTGTTATAATGATAATGTCACTGATTTACAGAGGTTGCCCAAGTTACCTTATTAATTAGAAGATGCATTACGCCTATTGCAAAACATTGTTCTGACTGTGAGCTATCACTGCCCAAGGACCTCTAAAAGACAAAGAATTCCATTTTGCAAAATCTAGTTAACATATCAAAGAGCAGTAAATGTGCAAATTGCTGTCATAAGGAATCCTTTATTGCTTTTCCTTTTCATGATGGCACCCCTCCCCCATCTTTCCATTCTACCCACTTTGACAAGGTTACTCATTGGAAAGAAGAGCAGCTATTTATGTTCTTCAGATGTTTACCTTCAGCAAAAGACACTTCAAAGACTGCTTATGGGACTCTCCTCTCACCCAGCAAACACTTAAAACCCATTGTTGTGATTGATGGGCCCTTCCTGCAGAATTAATAAATATAAGCAGAAGCCAGATCCCTTTTTTAGGCCAGCTGTCTTGAATAATAGGCAAAGAGCTCATGGGTGGCCAAGGTAGGCAGGACTCTTCAGGAAATGCCTAGTGATTGTTTGATACATTCTTTTTTGTGTGTGTTTTGCAAGTTTATTGTTTGAGCTTTCTCAATACGCGGTTATGTTTTCTGCTGCTGTGGATGGCTGTTACTTAAACAGATCCTACAGGCTTTTATTGGGAATTTTGTGCATGAGAGTTGCGTAAGAGACAAGACAGCCTCATGTTTATTTAGATTTAGATCTAGGCTGAACTGGTTCAGTGAACTGTGAGACCCTCCAAACATAGGACATTATCAGATTGAAAGTAGGTAAAGAATTTCAGAACTGGAACTAACAAACCAGTCAGGGTAGTGGTACTTAGAAGAAGCATAATTTCTAGGTAAGTAGCTAATGCTACAACATCAGAGTCCTGTAACATATTTACAGAGAGACTGAAAATGCAATTGCCTTTCTGTTCAGCTCACTCTGTCTTGATTTTAGATCGAATAGCACCAATACAACATAGTCTGGAACAGTAAGGATTTTAGATATTCCACTCAGGAGATAGAATCTTATATGTAAAGTGGGTGGGTGTGGATGTGTGTTTCATGTGACTGTAGCATGGCAAAGAGTCACACAAAATCTGTGCTGACATCTTACACAAAAGGATGTTAACTTTCACAAAAAGATAGGTTTTGAAATACTAATTTAAGTCTTCCCTTAGATATTTGCGATGCATCTCAGTCATAACCTGCAAAACTGCTAGTGGCTCATGGGAATAAAAGTTCTTTCAGACAGAATATCTGTGAGGGCATGTAAGTTTACACTTCGATTAAAGTGACTGTGTTTTGCTGGTTCCATGTACAAAATTTACCCCAGCTTCCAGTGCTGTGATGAAAGATCTGAAGATTTTGGCACCAATCCTTTCTCCTTTCACCAAAAATTCTGAGAATGACAGAAACTTGTTTTGCTGGTGACACCAAGATTATTACAGCCTTTGCCATAATCCCTGAAGGAATGATGTACTAGAACAGTGTTTGCCACTTCTTCGTTCGCTCTCTATGCCAGCTGCCTACTTGGTGGAGATCAACACGTTATCACAGTGCTAAGTCTGACGTCCCCAAATAGGAAGGTGTGTATGTAAAGCCAGTATCCCACCATGGGTACATATTCCTCAGCAAAAGTTCATTTAATCTTCCAGGTTCTGCCACCAGTTTCCTGTAACACATGTTATGAGAGTGGCAGTCTCTCTCTCTCCTGTTATTTCCTCTCCGTTAGGAGTTAGGGAATGCTGTGACTTGACTCTTACCCCAGTGTTGCATATCGACTCTTAGATACTTTAATCCAGCCAGATCTGACCTTCCTCTGTATTTAAAGCTGTTTCCATTATTATTTTGAACTCTTTATTTCTATACTATTCACAGGTAATCATACTGTCTGACGGAAGTACTATACAACCTCATCTAAGGATCCAGGCCTAAAATAGATCATTTCAGTGGAGTTCAGCATCTAGATAGGAAAGATATCTATTTAAACTCTTCAGAAGCTTAATGGTGCATACTTGAAAATTCTAACAGAAAATTTTAAGATTTAAAAATTGAGAAATCAATGAGGTTTCCTCCTTCTTCTCTATGGATTGAGGTGCAGTAACTGAGTCATTTATCTTGCTATAAGAATCTCCCTCAGAGACTGAGCAGACTAGATGCACCATCTCTGAATACATCCTTTATAACCTCCATCTGTTGGAAACTCTAGCTGCTGCATAACCTACACAGAGGAATTTTTGGTCCTTGATAGGTACAGGACTTGCATAGCTGGTGTGCTGTGCTGCCAAAAGTGGTCATAAATTTGACCTAAACCATGAAAAAGGGATTTCTGTGAGCCACAAAGGAAACGGAGTGAGTATCACCCTCCAAGAGTCAGCTGTGAAACTTAACATTTGCAATTTGGGCATATGTCTTCCATGTAAGTTATGAACCTGTTTAACAAAACCTTCCATAAGACATGAGCCTATTTTTCTTTTGTCACTAGCAGGAAAATAAAAGAGGATGAAGTCAGTCTTTAAATGTGTCCTAACATCTCTTAAATTAATGGAGTTGGATGGAAAGCATTAAAGATGTCTGCAAGCTTCATTCAACGCTGCTGATGTCTATTGTCTACCTCTTCTGTCATCCAACACTCCCCTTATGAAAAGGTCTTAAAGAATTTAATGAATAATGAATAATGAAAAAAAAATTCCCCTCAAATATTTTAAATAACATACAATGAAGTAACTTGCCATTTTATGGCTAGGTTATTGTTCTCTATTGATTAGTATAGAATGTTTTCCCATTTCTCTAAAAAGGATAGAGTTAAATTTAGAATTGTAGTAAATTTTAAGTCTCATTTGTTATACACATACTTTACAAGTTCTATCTGTTAAATGCTAGAAGATATTTTCTAAAATGGTCTAAAGAAAAGATACTTCATTTGAAAAAAAGCTCATAATGATCTGCAGCATTCTTTGTTCCATAGATGTTCCACACCAACCTTTGATTTCCCTAGTACTAAGTTACCATGGGTCATGCTTTCCTGTAGTTCCTAGAAAATCATCTGAGGTTTCTAGCCCAATCTTTATCCCATTAGATAGATTTCTTTTAGCAAAATTTCTTGAATTACCTGTTACAGATTCATCTCTTTAAAAGAATAGCTGCATTAAAATGTGTTCTCTTCATTCCCATAAGCTGAGAACATTAGACTGTACCTGCAGAAAAATTAAATTACAACTGAGAAGATGATTACTTTTCAGTGAAACTACAGTAAATTTTGTAAAGTTACAACAGTAATTCCTAAACACATTGTGTTCAGTTAAGAAGAAATCTACTGAAAACAAAAAACAAGCTGCAAATTCACTTTCAAACTTCTCTTAAATTACTTCTTTTCTCTTTCTCCTTAATGCTTTCTTGTAAACACAGTATTTTTTAAATACATTAGGCAAAAACATTACTTCAGAGCCTGCAAGCTTCATATGGACAGGTATTTTCTTATGGTTGGTAGAAAGGTTATATGTATTTATTGCAGAGAACGTGAACCTTGCTTTAAGGTCCCCACTGTGGTTTAAAATGTTAAAATACCTCATTTCCTTTTCCATTTGTCATATATAAAACTAAAAGAACAAGTTATTAAGTTCACAAAGACATACTATAGTCTCTTTAACTTGATAAATTAATTTTCTGGGGTTTGTTATGCCAGAAAACTGGGGTTTGCTGCCTCACCGTGAGAATTTTTTTATGTCACTTCTTATATTGTCAATTGATGAGCAACGGATATCATCTACCTGGACTTGTGCAAAGCTTTTGACACTGTCCCGCACGACATCCTTCTCTCTAAACTAGAGAGGCATGGGTTTGATGGATGGACCACTCGGTGGATAAGGAGTTGGCTGGATGGCCGCACTCAGAGAGTGGTGGTCAACGGCTCAATGTCCATGTGGAGACCGGTCACAGGTGGCGTCCCTCAAGGGTCCATGTTGGGCACGGCCCTGTTCAACATCTTTGTCAGCAACATGGACAGTGGAATAGAGTGCACCCTCAGCAAGTTCGCTGATGACACCAAGCTGTGTGGTGCCGTCGACACACGGGGAGGGAGGGATGCCATCCAGAGGGACCTTGACAGGCTGGAGAGGTGGGCCCGTGCCAACCTCATGAAGTTCATCCAGGCAAAGCGCAAGGTCCTGCACCTGGGTCATGGCAATCCCAGGCACAAATACAGGCTGGGTGGAGAATGGATCGAGAGAAGCCCTGAGGAGAAGGACTTGGGAGTGCTGGTGGACGAGAAGCTCAACGTGAGCCGGCAATGTGCTCTTGTGGCCCAGAAGGCCAACTGCATCCTGGGCTGCATCAAGAGGAGCATAAGCAGCAGGTCAAGGGAGGTGATTCTGCCCCTCTACTCTGCCCTGGTGAGACCCCACCTGGAGTACTGTGTCCAGTTCTGGAGCCCCCAACATAAGAAGGACATGGACCAGTTGGAGAAGGTCCAGACGAGGGCCACGAAGATGATCAGAGGGCTGGAGCACCTTTCCTATGAGGACAGGCTGAGAGAGTTGGGGCTGTTCAGCCTGCAGAAGAGGAGGCTCTGGGGAGACCTTATAGCAGTCTTCCAGTACCTAAAGTGGGCCTACAAGAAAGATGAGGAGAGGCTGTTCAGTAGGGCCCATTGTGATAGGACGAAGGGTAATGGTTTTAAAATAGAGGGAGGTAGATTTAGATTGGATATTAGGAAAAAATTTTTTACAGTGAGGGTGGTGGAACACTGGAACAGGTTGCCCAGAGAGGTGATGGATGCCCCATCCCTGGAAACATTCAAGGCCAGGCTGGATGAGGCTCTGAGCAACCTGATCTAGTGGGGGATGTCCCTGCTCCTTGCAGGGGGGTTGGACTAGATGACCTTTGATGGTCCCTTCCAACCCTAACCATTCTATGACTCTATGATTCTATGATTCTATAATTATTTATTGCTTTAAAATACATGTAATATTCAATGGCAACATTCACAGTTGTACCCTACCGATTTTTGAAGGTTTCTTTTGACATTGCATAATGAAATTTGAATGTCTTCAATATAAGACCTCAATAATATCAAATCAAATGCTTTCCAATGAGATTTCTTTGTTCTATTTTCAGACAGGTGTCTCATCAGAAATAAATTCCTGGGACGGTTCCATTGAAGGTTTTTTCCTTAGGTATAACGTTCATCATAATATCTTAGCAAATACTTAAAAAATAAAAAAAAAAAAATTTTACTTTTTTAGGAATAGGAAGTGCATTTATAAAGCTAATTGGAACTCAAGTATTATGCAAATATAAATTTCAGAAAAGTTTTAATCTGGAAGAAAATTAGTGCCATTCTTGCTCTGAATACATTGTCCTCAGTATCTGTGCTGAAGTCCCCAGCCAGCTTGATCCAGAGGAATATGGGATGTAATTTTGTTTATCTTGCAAGCAGGTTAGAGTTTTGGGCCACCACATCTCACATCCTTTAAAAAGAGTCTCATCTGAAGATGGCTTTTCCACTTCATCTGAAGCAAAAGGCAGAGGCTTCCATTTGAAAATAGACATTTTGGCGTATTTACACTTTCTAGGAACCTTTACAAAGCTTTTCATGCAATGTAAAATAAGACATACTTTGAACTTTCAGAAAGAGATGTGGAGTTGAATTGTAGTCTTCTGCTTCACAATCTCTAAAATATTAATTTCTAAAATATTTTCTAAAAAATATACAGCTATTGTGAAAGAAATACTCCCCTACATCTTGTTTGAGGGGCTGTATGACCTAATGGATCTTTTTCATTTCCAGTTCCACCCATTCCTAGAACAAACTGCTAGCAGTGCTGAGTACAAGTTTTCACCACTGAGAAGCATTTGAGGTACGTAACATTTTTACTCAGCAGTGGCATCTGAGAGGAAGGTCACGTTGACTGTCTACTTTCTTTGACCACAGAAACACTCATCAATCTGTGCAAGAAATCCTCCAGGCAAGTAAAATGAAATCCCTTGAAAAACAGTAGAACAGCCTGGAAAACCACAAATGAACACAGAACACATTACCACAATCTTCCATTATCTTCCTTCTAGTTCCAGGCACCATTTGATAGACATTTTCTAACAACTTCTATGCCTAGTGACATATATATTCTTTAGCAATTAAATCTTACTTGAGGCTCTGATACAAAACTTAAACACTGTGTCTGTGCCCCAATAGATGGTCTGTTCTAGCCTCGTATATTAGGCCCTGAGCCTGAATCCAAATCTAAGCAGAATTTTAGGAAAGTTTGGACTGTCTTCACATTCAAAGTACTAGCCTTTTAACTCAGCTGAAGAAAAGTTCTGCAAGTCACTTTCACCTTTGACTCCAAGATAATGAGATCTCACAGCAAAAACATCAGATAACCAAAGCAGGCTGAGCTAATTTTTGGCGTTTTTGTGTATGTGGACAATATTACTCACAGCACTGAGATTCAGATCCTATCAGGCCAGATTCTGACACTTGGACCCTTAGTAAGTTTCCATATTGATATCACTGAAGTAGTGACGTAAAAATGCACTCTGTTGAACGTAAGGGGGTAAAAATTAGTCCTCTGATCTTTGCAGAAAGAAGTGCTTTGGAAATGGTGAGAAGAAAGACACATGTGCAGAGCACATTTGTTTCAGCGCAGCAGCAGGATTACCATGTTCACACAGCTTTTTTTGAGCTCTCAGCCTGAACAGAGCCAGTTTACTACTGTCTTCAGACTGCAGTTGTGTGCTCACACTAACTGAAGTACCACACACCTAAGCTGCCTGTGGGAGTGGCCTGACCTCTCTGAAGATTAGGTCTGAAAATTAGTTTTTCTTCCACTCCAGCTCAGCTCACCAGAGTATAATTTTCAGAATTTTTGCAATTAAAATACTTTTAGTATAAATGATTGTATTTGCGGAAACGCTACCATTTAAGCATAGGGCCTCTTGCTGTTCTGCTGATGGCTTATCCGTTAAGTAATGGGAACTGCAAAAACAACCTAGGACATATTTGGTAACACTCTTTACCCCCATCACTTTCCATCTTCTTTTCCCCATGCTTTACTTCCTCAGCAGCTGATGACAATTAAATCTATGGATGCAAAGAACTCACCTCACACCGCTCTGCTGTAATTATAACTTTGCTGCCGACTTCCAGATCTGACAGGCTCCGTCTTGTCTGCCCCTTGATGCTGTGGCATTTATTTACAATCTCAATAACATCTTGTGGAAAATGAATTGTGCTGGTGCCAAGGATCAGAGATTGATATACTGTGAAATGTTAGGAGAAGCAGATATTGAAAGGCAGAGAATAAGGGACTAAGATAATGGACAATTGTGTTAATTTTTCAAAGATCTTTAAGGAGGTGACATCCTTTGCAGGCCAAAAAAAAAAAAGAGTTTAACAATTAAACATAAGATGCAAAGAGAGGAAGTAAACATTCAGAAGAACTGATGGACTTTTTTTTCCTCTGTCCAAATCCATTTTCTTAATAAAATTTTTTAGAATTTTTTTTATGAACACTTATTTATAGGAAACTGATATATGAAATATTGTACTCTGGGGAGCATAAGGATTTGCAGTACCATTGCACTGGGTTTTCTAAAGGCAAATTGCAGATCAGTTCAAGGTAGAATGGCATTTGTCTCTCAACCATACCATGAAGATCACATTTTCTAGTCTGTGCGTTTGCCAGTGCTTCCAAACTCTCGACTCTGTGTGTACATCCTTACTACATCTCAATCCCAAGTCAAGGCAAGCTCTAGAAAACAACACCAAAATTTCTGGCCCCTACCAAAACTACTGTCACCGCTCAAGTGCCTAGGTTATTGTGAGAGAGTAAACCAGCAGCACAAAGAAGAAAGCATCTTAGGCACAAAGCTGTTTCACCAGCTAGAGGTAACTACAAAGCCCTTCACAAAGGCCTGGTTTCTGCGTCATCTGCTGTCCCTTACTTCTGCTCCTCAAGCACGGCTGCTGCATGGGGTACCAGGCACTACAGCCTTCTATAATGGTTTATTTATAGAATCATAGAATAGTTAGGGTTGGAAGGGACCTTCAAAGGTCATCTAGTACAACCCCCTTGCAAGGACAAGGGACATCTCCAACTAGATCAGATTGCTCAGAGCCCCATCCAACCTGGCCTTGAACATTTCCAGGGACGAGGCATCAGCCACTTCTCTGGGCAACCTGTTCCAGTTTTCTACTACCTTGAGTGTAAAAATTTTTTTCCTAGTGTCCAGTCTGAATCTGCCTCCCTCTATTTTAAAATCATTACCTCTCGCCCTATCACAACACACTCAGCTAAGAGTTTCTTCCCATCTTACCTGTAGGCCCCCTTCAGGTACTCAAAGGTCACTATCAGGTCTCCCCGAAGCCTCCTCTTCTCCAGGCTGAACAACCCCAACTCTCTCAGCCTGTCCTCATAGGAGAGGTACTCCAGGCCTCTTGATCATCTTCATGGCCCTCCTCTGGACCTTCTCCAACTGGTCCATGTCCTTCTTATGTTGGGGGCTCCAGGTGGGTTCTCACCAGAGTGGATTAGAGGGGAAGAATCACCTCCCTCAACCTGCTAGCCACGCTGCTTTTGGTGCAGCCCAGGATGCCATTGGCTTTCTGGGCTGCAAGCGTGCATTGCTGGTTCATGTTGAGCTCCTCTTGGGGACTGACCAGTATCCCCCAAGTCCTTCTCCTCAGGGCTGCTCCCAATTTCTCCATTTTGGACCTGCATCCTCTGATGTCTCCATCAGACTGAGTGTTTCTGGAAGGGAGAGGATCATGGGCTGCTTTCCTTTCACAAATGCACAGGTTTCAAACAATATCTGCTTGAAGAGCTTCTTACTACCTTGGAAGCTGTACTGGTGGCTAGCATTCAGCCCAGAGGCCAACATCTCTCTTTCTAGAGTCTTTTTAACAATATCGTGTGCAACCTAGTTACCCAAACAATGTAGACAAACAAAGGCAATGTGTCCTTTTCTACATAGTTGTGATGTTTGTTTTGTATGGAGCTTATATTATGTGTGGGAAGCTAGTGATCTGTCAAAATTGTTTTCTTTATTAGTAACTTCATGAAACCTGTAAGCAAAGCTTAGTGTTGCCCGTGCCATTCCCTGAGTGCAGCAGAAAATGTTTTGCCTTGCCAAACAACACTGTGTTCCAGAAATGCCATCTCTCCTGTGCAGTAATCCTCACATTTCTTACTCATTTGCCAAGAACAATGAATTCTGAAGCAGGGTATAAGCTAAAAGGAGAAGTTTCCAGTTCTCAAAATGAAAAAACAGAGAAGTTTCCAAAAGATATCAGCTTGTGCCATTTTCCTCTTCTTGAAGTTCTTTGATGTATTCAGCAAACAAGCCAGAGCCTGAGGCTGAGCTCAGTTATGATACTGTAAATCAGGGTAAATCTACTGC
Organism: Chlamydotis macqueenii; assembly: GCF_036417535.1. Taxonomy (NCBI): domain Eukaryota; kingdom Metazoa; phylum Chordata; class Aves; order Otidiformes; family Otididae; genus Chlamydotis; species Chlamydotis macqueenii. Next base: position 63,650,315 of record NC_141557.1, on the reverse strand, counting down.
TGGCATCGGTGGACTTAAAGTTGTTTGTGTTTACTGTAATGATCATGGTTCTGTAGGTCAAATTCCCTCTCTATATATGGTACACGTAATATTATTTTCCTGATGGGCTTAAAACCTTTTTGGTAGCTGTGTGTGGTGGGAGCACAGTGATTTTTTTGTTTAATTGTAGGAAGCTAAAGAGTAATTTCCTGCTCCTTGTAGTTGACAGGAAGTTTCGCGTGATCCTGTACGAGCGCAGCGATCGGTGACCTGTGAGAGACTTCACCATTGGCTGGGAGAATAATTCTGGGGGAAGAGAAGTGCTGCTCAAAGAGGGAGGAAAGAGGTATTTCTCAAAGCCAGCTCACAAGACAGAGAGAGTTGCCAGCTATTACGGACCGTTCTGTGCGCAGAATCCCACTCGGTGCTTTCAGCCACTGCTGCTTGCTATGAATACACATAGACAAAGAGGAAATAGAAAAGAATCGAGGAAACTGAAAGTGCTAACGTATGCAGAAAGAGTGCAATGTTCCCAAACAAGACACAGCACCAGTGATCTTCTAAGCAGGCTCACCCACTGGACTGCAGCCAAAATAATCCCCCCTTAGGTTTGTTTTTTTTTCTCATAAAGTGACTGCAGTTTTGAAGACAAAGCCCATGAAAAGCAACTTCTGTTCAGATTTTGGAAATTGATTAATGATTAAACATATTTAGATTGGTCCCTTGCAAAGTAGTAAAGATTTGCTGATGACACAGTTGCATTCTTAGGGGAAATGGATGTTAATTGCTGTCTAGACATTTTATTACTACAGTGGGGCACTAGCCATTGACCATCTCTCTTTTTTCTTTTTTTTTTTTTTTTTACACATTAAACTATAGGTCAGGTTAAATTGTTTGTTTGTTTCTGTAGAAGATAACAACATGGTTTCAGGGTGGCATGTAACTGAGAACGCTGAGATACCAATCATATCTCTTCTAAAAGCAGTGCATCGGGAAAGTATTCAAGTGACAAATGCTCTACTGTCTTTCAAGATACATTTTTCTGCTTCAAAAATGCAACTGTGTCCATCCGCTGCAGTTTTAACAGATCCCTCTCCTTCATGCAGTGCAAATATTCAGCAAGTCCTCACTCCTCTGCCTTTGTCCCTCTTGGAACATAGTGGAGTAATTGTTTAACAAGCTTCAGTGCTGGGTCGGATGCTTTGACTTTGCATACATAAAATGTTACAGCACACCATTTAAGTTCAAGCCAGTGTCATATTTTGCTGAGATGAAAAGACTAATGACTATTTGTTCTGCTTGTCTAGCAAGCAAGCAGTTAAAGATTAATTTAGATGAAATGTAAAACTCTTCATCAATAGCCCTCAACACAGGAGAATATACTTCAAGTCTTTTGGCCTAATTCTGATCTTACCTCAGTTTTGCATCAGTATAAATCTGTTACTGTCAGTCAGCTTGATCCTGATTTACATCATGGTAAGCAAAACACGACCATTGTTTTTACAAGCTCCACTTATGCTGCTAAGTGATGCTGATTTACTCTAATGAGAACGCATCTGCCCTACACTAGGTAGGTGAGAGAATTCACAGTAGTGGCTCTTCCTAGAGAAGAAGTGAGCAAGTGATGGAAAAAAATGTATGTTCATTCAAAAAACACACTGTTCGTTCAAACAACACTGTTTAGCAATGAGTGACAGCAGATGACACGTCACCCACCTGTTCCAAATGCTAAATTACATGGTTCAAACTTGTCAGTCTTATTATATTTAAAAGAGATATTCCTGCAATTTCCCTTCGTCATGCATTGGACGCTCAGTTCTACTGTCCCCGTTCTGTACCATTAACATAGTAAAATCATATCCCTCAGTTTGGGAGACTATTAGCTTGTCTCACTGACTAGCTGATCTGGGTACAGGAGGCTAGGCAATCAGGGTGCTGGTGCTGTTTAGAAAGGTCTACCAGGAGTAATAATCTTCAGCTGTAGTCCTACCTCCTTCACATAACAACATGGCAACCTCACCTACAACAGAACAGAGGAATCATGTGAGGTTCAAGGCTTAAAATAAGATTTTTCTTTAAAATGCTACACTGAAAATCATCTTTAGCTAGTTCTTTTCAGCAGTAGAACTCCAACTACTTTGCAGAAATAGCCATTGCCACTTTCCAAGAATGCAGAATGAAGAACCTTGAAGAAAAAAAATAGCTTATCTCTGAGGAAAAGCCACCGAGAAGAAACCTTGATCAAAAAAAAAATTGAAAGATCATGCTTCAAAAATATAACCTCAAATGTTAATTTCAAATTTTGCATGGAGTTCCTCACTGTACTGTGGCCACTTTGTACACGGCTGACTGGTTTAGAAAGGGTGCCTGAAAGAGGATCACAGAGTGATCTAATGCCCACAAATTCAAGCAGCCTTTCTGTTGTCTCTGCCACTTTCTCCTTCAGCGAACTTGTCTTTGACCAGGAATTACAACTCCAACTCCTTAGGCTATTCCCTTAATTCACATTGAGATCCAGTACCACTATGCCCTACTCCCGCAGCACTTTGAGAGGCCAAGTTGCTTTGTAGTGGTAAAATAACTTTAAAAATTGCACATGGAAGGTACCACAGAAGTGTGAAGGGCAATAGCATTGTTAGCACTGGTGTGATATAACCATGTAAAAATAATGACGATAATAAATTATCAAAGGCTGAAAATAAATTTAAGTACCATTTTAAAGCATATTTAAGATCAGAAAAATTTTCAGTGACACCCATTTCCAAACTCATGCATTATATGCTCATTCGCCTGCATGAGCAAAGAGCAAATATTGTAGGTAAATTATTGCAAACCCCTAATCTAAACACAGCTAAACCCATTGACCATCATCTCAGTTCTGTCAGTAATCAATATAAGATGAACAGGCTGTCTTTCCTGCTCCTCTTTCACTCAAGGTTGCCAGACTTTGCCTTGTTTCAGAGAGAAGAGCTGGCAGAGCACTCCCCTGAATTTTGTCCGGCTCCTTTGGCCAGGGCTGGATTAGGGAGCCCATCTGAAAGTCTGACAGATCCCACATGGACAGAAACAAGACGCTGGGGAGGGTAGTGACTGTTTCAGTAGGCACAGATAGATCTAGAAGACGTCTGTCTACAATCTAAGACTATAGGCAGAAGTCCATTTCACAAACAGATGTGCAGATAAATATTACTTCCTTTTCCCACTGTTCAGCACCCTTATGGCACCTCTCTGGCAGAGACCACCATCAGCTCGTCTGTGCTGGCAGAGTTCAAAATCTCCCTTCAGGTGAAATCAGCTCAGGTAGCAGTAACCAGAGTGGGAGGTGCTGAGCTCAGCCCATTGATTTTTCTTGACGTATATTACAAAGCACCTGTACAAATGCATAGTAGCCTCCAGCTAGAGAGGAAAGACAGAACCTGGGGCAATGCTGTCTTCAACCAGACAAGTTGTACCTGGATAACCCTTAGTGTAAGAGACAGACGTTAGAGGCTTGGTCAGGTTTAGTTAGGCAAATTTAATAAATATTTATGCTAAACTGCAAAACTCAATGGGTCTACACATCATCCTCTAGATTTCTAAAGCTCTAACATGCAGCAGTGGAGGAAGAAAGAGTGAAAAAGAGGAAAGGTAAATTCTTTTTCCTGTAAACAAATGGTAAATTTAATTATTTGTTCTGCTAATTAGACAACCATATTAGGCCTCTCTGTTTCTATACCCAAATAATCACATCAGAGCTTCTGGTGCTAACTAGTCACCTCCTCAAATGTTAAACAGGATATCTATTTTATTAAAGAAGCCCTTTCAGGCAAGGAAGAAGCATGTTTTGACTGGAAAATGCCAATCATGTGACAGGGAGGATGGCAGTGAGGGTGATGGATAATAATATTCCACAGATTATCTAAGAAGTGAGGTTTTCTCTCTGACAGAGAAAGCGGCAAAGAGGAAGTCACAATCTCAGACAGTTTGCACAGATGGTGACCACCCTCAGTCAACATTCTCATAAAAATGGCTGTGTACCTTTTTTTCCCCTCAGTATATACAGAGAGAAATAAAAAGGGGAAAGGAAAAAAAAAAAGTCAGTGGAAAAGTGCTTAAGAAGGCAAAATCTGTGTGAGTGGGTGAAGGGAGGAGGAGAGGGAGAAAGAATGTCATTTTACTTCCTCTGCTTTTTATGCTTTTTCAAACTTCTCTCTCTTCTCTGTCCAGCCTTACTCAACTTTTCAGTTTCTCACATGCTGAACACTCAGCAGCTGAAACTCTGTCTGTAAATATTAAGCCACAATCAGCACAGTACCAAAGTGGATTAGAGGGGATGTGGTTTTAGGCCACTTTCATGGTCTCTGGATCCTGAAGCAAGCAAGAAACTACTTTAGTTTCTGTAAAAGGCAGAGCAGAGAAGATTGAAAACTCAACAGATTGTTTTGCCCCACATTCAGAGACCAGCAGTTCACACAACACTGGTTCATGGGTGGAGACAAAAACCTTTTGTTCTTGGTAGGTTATGACACTGCTTGGTAGGTTGCAACTTTGCAACAGTACTTAGAAAGAAAAGAAACCTTGATGGACTGTTCATTCAGAAAATAACGTGAAGGTGGAGCACATATTGCTCAGAATCACTCGCCTCCCATTTGTGTGATAGAGGTCCTCCCTTGAAGTGTCTTGTGATGTAATCTGAGCCTCAGCACAACCCTTCTTTGCAAGAGCCTTATGCAGCGTCCAACACAATGGACAACAGGCTGCCTCTGGCCAGCACCTGGGCCTTGCAGAAGAACTGAAACTGCAGGCAGCAGTTGACTGAAGAGCAGTTAGAGATTTACTTCGCTGGAACAGAGAGGTTGGCTCATGCACTGTGTTCACATCAAAAAAATAGGTAAATTTGAGATGCTGAATGTAGGTGGCATTGAGGACAGCAGGTGAATGGGCACAGTGCACGATAACATATGCAGTCCAAGAGGAGGTCAAAGACTGAAAGTGAGAAAGAGAAATAGGAGTTGGATAGGAGAATGATGTGGTCTGATTAACTGGGAAAAGTAGGCTATCTTTGTAGAAAAATAAACCATTAAATAAAGCAATATTCTAAGCTTGGAAGCTGCAGCTAGACACACTCAGACTGAAAATACAGCAGTATTTTATCACAGTGATGGATGACAAATGACAAGGCCAGGTTACCTACAGTCATGATGGGTTTTCCATCACTTGAAAATAAATAAAGATTCATTGAATTTGAAATTATATGCTGGAATTAATGAATGAAATTCTGCATCTTGATTTATACAGCTAATCCACTCACTAATAGCTCCTTTTCCCCTTGATGTTCCGGAATATGCATAAAAGACTGGAGAGGAAAAATTGATATATGTGAGCAAATATAGAAACTGCTACAATATTCCACACTAGTCAAAGGCAATCTGGTGTTTGAATCCAAGCAACACCAAGCACACTGTCTCCTTTAGAGCAGGATAGCAGGCAGCAAGCTAGAACCACATTTGGAAGTCTTGACTGTTGGACAGTTTGATATAAGTCACATGCAGTTACTCTTAAAGGTAATAGGGCAAATCTCAACAATATGTTTTAAAGGCTATTTTATTTATTATATGCTGATATTTCATGTATTTCCAAATGCTTTTTAAATACTGTTTTGAATTAAGCTGACAAAGATCTTACATTTCATTTCTAACTGTCTGCTGCCTCAAGGCAGTAAATTCAAGTTTAGATTTTAAAAATTGTTGTTTCATAAAGTCTTCATTCAACAAAGAAAGGGAGCTTATTTTATCATGATAGTCTATTAGAAGAATAGTGAAATTAACATTTTGCTATAATTTGCATATCTTCAAAGATAAATTTTAAAAATCTCAAACTGTAAAAGAGAGATATTAGGAATAAATTTTTAACTAACACATTAAATTTTATAGCATTTCAAAAGGCATCCTGTCAAGCCCTACACATTCTCTGTTGTCTGCTGCAGGTACCAGTATGTGCAAAGTTTAGATCCACCTATTTTCTCTGCACATCAGCAATTTCTCCTTTCTGAAAAATGAAAGTGACTCACTCATCCAAATTCCACAAACAATCATCAGTGACTCTTGAGTCAACACAGGACATAAACAAGGAATTCCAGCTGAACTGCTTCCCCAAAGGAGGAGACTGGATGAGATTTTTATGAAGGCTAATCTGTTCCACCAAAGATGGTTCAACTGAAAAAAAAACAGAAAATCTGTGGGGACAAGAAGTCAGCAAAAGTCCCCAGGAAAGAAACACCTTGGTGAATAACAAACCTATCCAGCACTGTAATTTAGTTTTTGTAACATATGCTCTAAAATAAAAATGAAACCACATGTTTGAGAGATTAAATTACCATTTTCCTATTTGAGATGAGGATGATATTTACAGAGATCAGATTATGACCGTACTTCAGGGTTCGTGCACATTTCTCTGAAGCTTCTGCTGCTGACCACTGTTTCAGACCATCTGCTTGACTGGATGGACCTGCAAAAGAGGCAGTGCAGCAGCTCCCAATTCAGATGCTGGAGAACGTCATTAGAAGGACCATTGGGAAGGGGGAGCAGAGCACAGCACCGAAACTGATGTCAGGAGTTGGGAAGCTAGTGACTAATACAGGTTTTGTCAGGTCCCGTTGCTCAACATAATGCAGAAAATTAAACTTTCAAAATTCATCAACTTCTCTGAGACTTGTTTAGACAACTTCAGTGTGAATGTGTGGTGAAGAAACTCTGACAGAGAAATAGCCCCCAAGATAAGTAACTAAAATCAAAATGAGACCAAGAGAAACTCCCTCTCCTCCAAACTGTTCTGCAGCATAAGGAGGAAAAGGTACTGCAGTGGTTAAATAAATCTCTTCCCTCCTTAATTTCTGTGACTGCAAATTTTCTGTTCTCATTGGCCAATATCAGAGAGCGAATTAAAGCCCTTAAAAATGTTCATACTTTTTCTGAAAAATCTAGGTCTTGCCAATACACAGTGAGCTACAGTACAAAACAGACAATGTTTTACTGGGAAGGTTTTTTTAAGTCTTTCACTAATTTTTGTGTAACACAGGCCAGATGCACTTGTTTCACTCCTTGTACCCAGACTCGCTTTTGCTTCTACATTGATACAGAGCCAATTGCTGAAAAGCACCCAGTCACCACCACACAAACTAGTGAAAATTAGAAGCTAACGGTACAGTTTAAAGTCCAAAGTGCATCTTTTTTTTTTAACAGGCATGAGACCAGACTCCTCCCTCCTATGCTACCTAATACTATAAATGCAAATGCTGAGCAGAGAAGGTGTAGGTCCTTTAGTAGAACTGAAAAGATTCACTAGCTGTGAGATTAGAAAGGAATTCAAACTATCTGACTGAAAGAGATACAGAGGTAGTGCACACTATATAGCAAGAAATCCGCACACTATACTAGGTATGTGAACTTTTTCTAACTGGTTTCACTAGTTTCTGGGTACTGATTTACATTAAAGAATCTTTTTTTTTTTATTGTGTTGGGCAACTCCTTCTTCCTGAATGATGTCTAGTTTAGACCCTCATCTCAGTTAAGATTTGTTAACCTGCAATTCAGAGTTTACTTTTTGTTAAAAGCAAATAGCTCACAGTGCCTTATTTATTGCTGGCTGAAATTTGAGCCATGATCTGGGGAAGACAGCAGCCTTCCTTCCTGGTGGCTAACAATTAATTGTCGTCTTCTAAACATTTGTAAATAGATTTGGCTTTTTAATCCCTGTTGTTGGAGGATGGCAGTCTTTATTTTATTAATGAGTACTCTTTTCTAGGCTTTAGAAATAATATCAGGGGCTTCATTAACAAATTGTTAAAGTCTTTTAATCTCAGGACATAGCATTTCTATACACAGTTCTGCAGCTTTGGACTACAATATTTAATTTGGAAGTTACAGACACCTTCTGTATGTGATTTTTGTAGGGTTAACAAAGAGATGGCCAAAGTGGAATGGCTTCTCAGACTTATAGATTAGTAAAAGGCAAGATGGAGTCCAATGCTAGAGGTAGTTTTGAGTTCAGAGCTCAATCACTGTTTGTGTATTTGAACACCTTTGCTGTGGTAAGCGTTTCTTCTTCTCCTTCTTCTTCAGTGATAAAAATAGGAGATTGAATCTAAAAGGGAAGGAAAGGTAGTAGTTAATTTTTGAGATAGTTCTGTCACTATCTGTATAAGGATCTCAAATACTGAGATCTCTAATGAATGAATACTGTTTTCTGACATGCAGTGGCTTTGGTCAGTTATCGGGCTAGTATAGGAATGCAATGCAGGATTTCTACACAGTTCCTCAGCAGTGCACCCAGAGACATATGAATCTAAATGTCTTGTATATTAATGAGATTACATGCCCCCAAAGGCTCATGTGGCACAACCATCAGAAGGAGACAAAGCCAAAACTGCCAATCAGCTATGCTCATTTCTGTTGTGTATTAATTTAGACTTCTGGTTGCATTGCTGCATTCAGGATTCAGAATTAGCACAGCACTGAGAGAAGTGAATGTTGTTTTTCTAGCTGTCTGAAGAGGTAGAGATGAGGATTTACCTCCCTCGAACTATAATTTAACATGTAGGTGTCTATCTTAAAGCTAGAAGTCTAAGCCCTCTGCGTTCAGTGAAGACAAAATGGTGAGGTTTGTCTCATCTAAATGCAGGCATTTAAAAGAGATTGTGCAAATTACCTCTTCACAGTATTTATCGGTATCCATAAGAGTGCTATAAAAAATTAGCTTAAATAGTACACATACTGTAGTAATCTAAGCTGTGTGAAACAAAACCTCCCCAGCACTCTGCAGCTGAGCACAGAGATAGCCCAGCTAGCTTTAAATGAAGCATCTTGGGTCACAAAACTTTTCTACCTAAGGCAACCTGCAAAACTGCCTTAGCTTGTATGGATCTGCCTAGCTCTCCTACTTCTAGTCTCTGAACCAGTTCATTTAATGTTTGTTAGGGTATTTCCATAGCACATTGCAATCTGCAAAGCAGAGAAGTCTCTTTTTATTACTCATTTCAACTGTTGAAACTGTTTTCTTCTCAAAAGGATTTGAATTGATGGGAACACACAGTCTTGAATGTCAGGTAATTTCCAAACACTCCAGTTCACTCTGCTACCACAAAATAATATATTTAGACATTAGAATTAGAATAATTAGAGACTGGCTTCATATGTCTGTATAGGTAGGTTTCCATTTTCTTGCCTTGATACAGTACTGCAGGATCTCATAGGGATTGACTCAGGTGAGATTCCAGCCTCATATCAGAGAGGCATTTTAGAGGCTTAGACTAGGCAAAAATCAAAATATTTATACAGATCACCGAAAAAAATTTAACCCATCAAGTACCTCTGGGAAGCATATATTGTGTCCATCACCTCCCGATCTAAGAGCAAAAGGAAGAGGAATTAGAAGAATGAAAGAGAAGTCATATAGCAGATGCCATCTGCACTATGCACTTAGAAACACTGGACTTGTGTAATTGTCTCCTGATGAAGGCATAGGAGTTGCAAAAGTTATTAAGAAGATATTTACAAATTCTGTGTCTATTCAGAGCAAGATTCATGTTTACACTTTAGAGGAATTTCCAGGCTGTTTCGCCTTTGTGAAAAGCACAAAATATTGGGCTGACTTAGTCTGTTCTCATTAAACATAACTATTTATTGCATTACTATATTTGTTGGTTATAACTGTTACACAAGGCTAATAAACTTGAAGGCTTGAGCATCAAAAAGAGAGCTGTGTGTATGTGTGCATGTGTGTACACGTGTTGTCAGCTATAGGCACTGGGTAAGAGCATCTAAAAGCAAAGCGTGACACACTGATGTCTTTTAATCTCAGTCATAGCAGTGTAAAATGAAGAGGAACTCCAATTGCCTTGAGAGATACATGCGGAGTGAGGAATGCTCTAGCCCACTATGCTTGAATGCAATCCACATCTTTCTGAAGTTTGGGTTTTATTCTATTTTCACTTGCGTAATCCCCAAGTTTGCCTGTAGCCCAACAGCTTGTCCAGTTGGCCTTCCAGTTACAGGCTTTGTGAGTATATATATATTTTAATGAGAATGTGCATAATTTGGAAGCAGAACTAATGTTCAGTGCACAAAGCTTTTGTGTATCTGTCTATAAAAGGCATAAAAGGGTACAGCTGGGCAAGCTAGCCCACGCAGAGCAGTGGGATGGCGTGATAGTTGGAAGCGGGGGAGGGAACTGGTATCCATTCAGACATCTACACTTCAGGCAAGCGACTGTGCTGAGCTACCTGCTGTGGCTGGGGCAGCTTCAGCTCACCTCACCTCAATGGCTTCTTCTGGGGAGGGAGATGCTGCGTTGTGTGGCTCAGTCATTCTACTGCATTATCATCTGAAGGACTCCTGGGGATCTTTTCTTTAAAAGAATACGGGTAATTATAGAAAATAATTTGTCCATACAGACACAGCACCTGTAAATAGGTTTTTAAAGCGGCAGTGTTCCATATGCACGGCCAGCTACCGCAGGCCGGCTGGGACCAGCACTCAGATGTGGCTTTTCCAGAACCAAAAGCCATTTCATTTTCTAAAGCAGCCTTGCCCAGTTCCTGTCTAGCCCTGCTCTGCTGTTCCCTTCACCCACTCACCACCTTATTTTGCATATCTAATGCATGACATTTTAAGGTCTTTTTACTTCTTCCAGCTGTCCACTTAAATACCAACATAGAACAACAAACCCAATGCTCTGCTGGTTCTTGGCAATGTGGAAAAGGAGATAGTTTTTACCTTTCCCACATAGGGACAAAAAGAAGGCCTCCAAAGGTGGGGAAGAAGAAAAGGAATGAATTTGTACACCCAAAATGGATGGTGGTTCAGAGAGATATCTGTGATGTAGGAGACACAAAGATATAGGACACTTGGACAAATCCATTCTCCTCTGCTTTATGTAACTACTCTGACTTGTTAGATCTGTGTCATTAGTTATCAGTTGAACAGAGGTCATTCAGAAATTTAGAGAGCACAAAGGCGACCAAGCAAAAGAATTTCCATGTGAAGGTCTACAACTTACCCTTTTTATGTAATTCACATAAACATGCGCTTTTTCTTAAGTATCTTTTCACTGTAGAGCTTGACTTGAATTGGCTTTACAATTATTTGAATACACTTCTGCTGTTTCTGATTTCGACTGGAACGTTGAAAACCATGAGAAAAGCAATTCTTCCCATCCAGTGAAATCCAGGTAGCTCTAGGTGTTTCATGAGCCCGATGCTGCAGACTTTATAGAATGAATAGATTTTATATAAGCACCTAGCCTCACGAGTCCTTGGAAGTTTGTCACCAAATAGTACTGGAGTAGACAGGCATCTTTCTACTTTACTGGTCTCTCAGCTGCTCCTGGGTCAAATCTTTGTCACAAAAATAATATAATTGCTTCCAAATCCTTAGTAAAAAGATTAAGGTTTAACCTTATTGCATACCAATAATTCAGTGTCTGGAGAATATTCCTAGCACTGAATTTATTAACCTGTAAAGCTCTGTAATTCTTAAAATGCATTATTGCCTCATCAACTGTAAATTTCAGTTTGGTAAAATGGCATTGATTACTTCTTTCAGCTTTAAATGATTATTTTATTTTTTTAGAAATACCTAGAAAATTAAAAATATATCAGATATGAAAGGTTTATTTGCTCACAGTGTTTTAGTAAAAGTTCCACCTATTCTACAGATTCATCTTTTATTTCACTGCTAATTGAGATGAGCATCTGAGGTGACCCAGGTGACCTGATTCCTTCTTGCTCTTTTGTAAGAAACAACTGAAAATAGAATTCTCTGCTTTCCGTATCTGTTGACAACGTAAGTGAACTAATAATATAAAAATGATTTAAAAATTCCTACCAGCCTTGCACGGCACTGAGGCTGAGCACACATTCTAGTAAGAAAATCCTTGGAGAAGAGTTAAGACTTGCTACCAGTTTTAGGCATGTGGGTCCCATCAGGGACACTATCTTAAACAGGCATCGTAAGCAGAAGGTACTAGAGTCTTAGTATTTGGCCCCATCTCCAGCTTAATAGCAGTGGAGAATGCTAAAGAACCAAAAAAAAAAAAAAAAAGAAAAAAAAATGTCCTAAAGATTATGAAACAGGAAAGAAAATGCTCTTGTGAATTCCATACTGAATTAGGTCTCACAGTGTCAATAGAAAACTGTACTGAAAAAAAGAAATGAGAGGTCTGCTGAGAAATGGACACTGGTCACTAGTCCAGCAAGCTTGCTGCACATCCCAAAAACTCGAAGTACTGACATGATTTCTGTGTCATTCATCCAATTCTCTGCTTCCCCATTCTCCTACACTATCTCTCAGCCACAGAACAACAGCAATTTAAATGCACAAATCCTACCACAAATGCAGAAAAAATAACTGACTGTTGCCCCTTAAGCCTAGGAAGATCTTTAACTTTTTGGATACAAATATGATTTTTTTTTCTTATTTGTTTCTCCTGACACATTCTTACAAAACTTTTATATGGTGTTTTATTATTATCTTTTTAGGTCTCTGAATAAGATAACGTATCAAAATGTTATCATAGATAATACTGACTGGACTGTCCCTTCACAGACCCATTAGAGATGAGAATACTGAAGCACAGAAAGACTTCGGGTTTCAACACACAATGGAAGTTAGTAGCCTTCTGGTGAGCAGCAGAAACACAGATCCCAATCTAAAGATCATTGAAGTCAACGGGAGTCTTTCTCTTGACATTAATGAGTTTTAGATCAAACCCTGAATGACCTGTCCACAGTCACACAGCCCATCAAAGCCAGAAGGGAAACAGGAGACTGCTATCCAAATTACTTTTTCCAGTGAACCTGACTGGATGGCAGCATGTTTAAAAACTCTCTCGAGGTTTAACCACAGGCCCTGGCCTGTACTACACATTTTCCATGACACCTTTTCATAAATGAAAAAATGGCTTACTGCTCTGACTTTCTGGGGTTATTTTCGTTTTCAAAACAGATATAACTACTAGAAATTTCTGGTCTGAAATGTCTGCTTTAAACAGGGTAATTTTGGAGTACTGTGAACAGGACCAGGCTTTTAGTTGCTTTTGTATGTTTGCTTAGTGAAAAGACTGGGCTGAGTCATGAGTTTTCGTCCATTACTGAACATCCTCTTGAGTTTTGGTCCAAAGTGGTAGTGTAGGCGCATTCTCAGTTTTTCTACCTTGGTAAGACTTTTTTTTAACTGACCAACATGTTCTCCCAATACTACTTGCATATAGTGCACTCTCAATTCATACTAAAAACTAGTACTAATTAGTACATGAGAAGGGCAAACTTTTCTACTGGAAAAATAAATCTAAACTGTGTGTAAGTAACTGTCTATGTGCAAGTACATATATATGTTTATATGAATACAAATTCACAGGCATCCATATTTAAAATTAAATTCATAACTTGGGTAGTAATATCAAGTTATCGTATATCCAGATGTAAAAGCTCCTAAAATATTAAAAAACAAAACTTAAAGTCATTTCACCATTCAAGATGAAATAAAAAAAAAAATATATATTTTTCAACACTAAAAGAACATTTATTTAAAGTGCATGGCTCACTTTTAAGTTGTAATATCCTAATTCTGTACCTTAGCATTTAGCATAATGCAACTAGCCAGACTTCACTGTAGCACAGCAGTCTGAAGACTGAAATGTCCAGCTACCCTATTGTAAGACTCAGCCTTGTATTCTGCTTTTGGAATAAACGTTACCCTCCCCAAACTAGAGAAAAGTTCGGACTAGATATTTGAGATCAGAATTTCTGTCTTTCCTTTCTCTCACACCTCTCCTTTTTTTTTATTTTTCCTTTTTTTCCAAAAAGGTCTGGCTTCTGAGTTTTTCAATTATTAGGAAATGGGAATAGTGCCATAAAGGCATTCTGACTTATTAAAGCTTCTTTCTTTACCTGATGTCTTTCTTTGTGTAATGTCTGCCTAGCCATACTGGCAAATTGTTTCTGAAGAGCTACGGAGAAGAAAAGGCTTTGATCCAATAGAAACACATCAGTGTAATAGCAGCAGATACCTTTTATTTCCCAGTCTTTCAATGCCCCCCTTCAATTCACAAAACACGCGCTCAGTGATTAAAAATTCCTGTCATTTTTGTTTCAGAAGCCGGGAACCTACAACTCTAAAGTGTGGCAAAGTAAATCTTCTGCCGGAGTGATCAAGGAATTATGCTATTGTCCTGTCTTTACATTTTCCACAATGCATAAAGCATCACTGTCCTTAATTGTTCTTTCATCTCATCCATTGACTTGAAATCAGCATTGCTCTCCAGGAGTAGTATTAGCTTGAGAACTGGTAAAGAAAAGCAAAGAAGCTTAGCATACCTCAGCACTGCAGATTAAGTGCCTCTTCAAAGATGTCACCCCAGATGTGGCAGGCTACATTCCTACTTTCCCCTGGCAACAGCTGTGGAGCCACATCAGTGCTACTGCCTTATGTTCCTGAGCATTACGAGAAGGAATAAAAGCTGCCTTTTTAATGGCTTGGGTTTGTGTTGGAGACATAATTTTCTGTTTACATTTCAAAAGGGCAAGCCTTCTTGTGTTTTCACTGCTGACAGATAAAGATGAGTTGATGTCCCATAAGCAATGCTTCCTTTTTGGGCTATTTGGTAGTGCACCGTCTATCAGTTTCGCTCATCGTTCCTCTCAGAGACTGAAATCTCTCTTTCACTAAGCTGTGATTACAAGCAACTGCTTGCAATTTCTGTAATGCCTTTGGTTTATTTCAGAATATTTATTTCACTTCCAATTAAAAGTAGCCAGTGGTGTGACTCACTGTGAAGCAGCCTAAACACGGACAGGCTACAGGTATGGCAGGTGCAGGAAAAGGAGGGCTTCAGGAACAAGAGTGGGCTCTTGCCCACTTTTCTATTTAGGAAAAACCTCAGTGAGAAACGTGTAAGTAGATCTATAGTATAGATCGGTAGTATAGTAATGTAATTTTAAATATGTGAACTATTCATAATCCTCCTTTTTATAAGTAGCAGCTGTATGTTTCTGAATGGATCCAGTTTGTCTCTGTATGGTTAATAATTTATTAATATATGTGTATATTACACAACTATTTTAAGGTTCACCTTGATGACAGAGGTACAAAAAAAATGTCTGATTAGGATGTCTCTGTTACCCAGAATTGATTTGTACTGTAGCTAATGAACAAAATGCAATTTTGTTTACAGACGGTGTCCTCTGTACGTAGGTCATTCCTATGAGTATCCTGGTTATTAAATGACATCAATTCTACCTACCTATTTAAGATGCAGGATAAACTAAAGGAAATTTAGTACTGGAGTAAGAGTTTAAGATAGCCAACCTGAATTTATTTCCCACGGAGCATTTGCCCCTTGCTCTGCTGTAGGGAACTGTCTCGGAAAGCAATAGTTCCTCTGTGCATCTCACACTGTCTGCAGATATCCAAGCCCCTTGTTACAGATCGCAATACGGATACTCAGGCTAATGAATCTCCTTTCCCTATGGACATGCATAAAAGAAGGAATCAGATGTGAGAAAGACGGCCAAAGGGAAGGGAGAGCAAGTGAAGGCAGCGTGAAGAAAATGCTCAAAAGGAGGAGAGCCTGATCATGTTGCTACATGAAATAGGGAGTAACAGACATGAGTGAAACACACAATTTTCTTCCCAGCTACATTTTTTACTGAATACTGCAGGAAGCATTACCATGAGTGTGTTGTGAATGGGTGCCCCGTGTTGTCCACAGAAATATGATTGATGATGAAGTCTCACATGCTTTTTTTTTCTAAAAAACCCAAATTTTTATGAGCTCTGAATCAGCTATCGATTGGCAAATTCTTGATTAATCTTAATTTAAGCTTTATGTATATCTTATTTGTCTGCTTACAAAATGATGGCAAAAATCTCTTGTGTGTTCATCCTAAAGTGTCTGCTACCACTGTAGTTTCTGAAGAACATAAATGGAATTCCCAGGAAAGAAACAAACTTATATTTAATAATAAAAATCTCTGTAGTCATTTATCAATTTCATCTTAACATGCAAAAGTTTTCTGTGCCCATATTGCCTCCAGTGCAACTACACAGAAAAGGCACATAGCAAATCCATCATAAATAATACAGAAAAGTCACCTGAAACTCTAAGTCTGCTAGGCAAATTCATACACACTCTTGTTTCTGTTATACGTATGGAACACTCTTATCATCTAGATGTGCATACACTAGATTACAAAACACCCAATTATTTTGGCCATGGATTTATTTCAATGGCAGATTGTTAGCAAAGACTAACAGTGTGTGTGAATTCCTGCCTTATATTTGCATGAGCAAATAGTAATTGTCCTTGCAACTGTACACTTAATGTTATTCAAAAATTTAGCCCATATAATCATCAATTCATAGTTAACGAAAGTAAAATGCTTCCTTTGACACCAGAAGGAGCTGAAGACTGATATGAATTAACACTTTTGATACAGAAAATTATAAATTTGAGAAATTACATGAAGGGAAGCTGAAGTGTTTCCATCACTTGTTTGTGGGAACTAGGCAGATGATTTCAGTAAGACAGTTTCTCAAGCATGTACTTTAAATTTGCAAATATGATATTTGATACAGCAAGTGTAACACTAATATTCTGGATACACAGGTGGATAACAATATCATTTTGTCCACAGGGCTTAAGAAAGAACAAAGAAGGGCAGCATAAGAGTATGCAGGGGGTGGCATTACTGCAGCAGCTCTTCCTGTGAGTCTAGCTGTTTCTGGGGTCTCGGATCCTACATACCATATGAGCCATATCTCCTAGACACAAAGGGATTAGTAATGGAAAGTGTGACAGACAGGAACTACGCATTTTCTTTCCTTTTTAAAATTCAGGTCGAACTTTTCTTATTGTTTTACTTCAGCTATTTTTAAATAGACTGAACTCCAGATATGTGATGCGTATTTGATGCTTGCATATAACTCTATGTCGTGTGCATTATGATTGAAAGTTGTGCTTTGTGCTCACAAACAGTTTATTCAATTTTTTTTTTTTTAATCCTTCATTCGGACATAGACACAAAGCCAACACTGCTTATACTTTTCTGTGATGGGCAGTCACAACTCAGATTAATTAGTGTTAGCAGGCCCCATGTAATTCATTTCCAGACACCAAAGGGTAAGTGTAAAAATTGGCTGTAGTTTTTAACTTCAAAGGGGGATGTAGGTCTCAACCTAGCAGAAACTGTACATCTGCGTGGGACACAAAATCTGCTGAAGATGTTCAGGAAATGTACAGTGAGGAAAACTGTATAAAAGCTCTCCAGAAAAGGAGAAAAATTTAGGAGTACTTTTCCTCACCACTCAGATATTTGCCTGAACTTGCATCAAAAAAAACCCTGTCATAGATAGAGCAGATGTCACAGAAGAAACAGCACACACAGAAAGGATGTTATGAACAGACATAAAAACACTGCTAGGGAAAACAAAGAAGCCAGGGAAGAAAGATTTAATTCTGCAAATAAAGGACATTAAATCAGGCCAAGGAACTAGGACAAACCTACATATTAAATTAAGAAGAAAAACCTTTAGTACCGTAAACATACCCAGAAGTTCTCTCGAGGTGGAGGAAAAAAGTGTCCCCCTTCTGCCTTTTATTTGGTATACGTTTGGTGCCTTAAAAGACAAACTGCAGCATTTCCTTCCCACCCCCCCATATCATATTCTTAAAGGTAAACACAACAGCTTAGCTGTGGGGAAAGCTGTATGCTAATATTTCTGCTTTGTAGAATTCCTAGCAAAAATGCGATAGCGTTCTTGCCAGAAACAGGACAATAGAGAATTAGGCACACTGGAAGTTTTTATCTATATAAAGCCACTATGTGCTTCCTTACCTGACTCTGATACAGGCCACAGTAGTAGCTAATAGTTTTCCATAGCAATTCCTATCTCTGAGATAAAAGACAGAAGCCATGTGTTTTCTTCAGAATAGCTAATCAAGGTCAATCAGCAAGCATACATTTAGTTGCCCTTGTTGCTGTCCCTCAGATAATTCAAACGATGTCTAGGGTCTGTAACAGAATGGGGAAAATTGAATGGGAGAGTGGGATAGAGGGTGGAAAAGTGGAGAGTCAAGAATCTAGAGAGAGAGAAAAGGGAAACCAAGAGAAACACAAGCAGTGCAAGAAAGATAATATGTGCAAGAGAATCCAAAGGGAGGATGTTGCTCTTGAAGTCAAAATTATTTAATTTTGAATGTCTAGCTTAAGTGAATTTCTTGAGCTATTTTAATTTTTTTTCTCTGTTTATTATTCTCTTCTGAGTAAAATGTGGGAGATCTATGACACTCAGAGGTCTCCTCACATCACTCTGGGGTGAGAGCAGTTTCCAAATGTCTAGAGCTGGGAGAAGAGCAAAGATGAGGAAATGAAAACATATGGAAGCACAGAGAGTAGAAGGAGGAAAGAGAAAATGAAGATCATTTCATAATTGGAGATTGGAGAATTCATGATTGGAGAAAGAATAAAAATAATGGAGATACATATGCATGTTCAGAGCTTCCTGGGTAGAGGAACAGTAAGGAAGCCATAGACATCTTGTGCAGTGAGCCTGAGAGCTCCATGCCATCTTAGATCTGCAGCACTGTTGCAGACCAACTTTGATGTGCATGTGTAGGGGTTAGAGACATCCAGAACCCTCTAAAATCATGGTAGATAATCTGAACAAATCTTCTGTGAGTGCACAATGCTCAAACATTGGATTTGCAGGTGTCCAGAGATTCCCAGGGTACTACAGTTCTCACCAAACTGTACTGTAAGAGACCAAATACTTCTTTCCATTTTCTTGTGAAAAAAAGTCTCCAGAAACTCATATGCCTCATGGCCTAACGAAGTCTGCAGAAACCACAAGAAGGAGCACACCAGAAGAAGGTAACAGAAGGGTGAAGAATGAATGAAGAAATATCACCTGCTGGACATCAGGATTTCTTCACAGTTAGTGACAGCAATTATTGTGATCAGAAGAGGTGAAGATGGAGTAGAAAGAGCAGCAGTAATGTCTGTATTATCTAAATACCCACAAGTAAGGCACTGACACACATCTAAAAGATCAGAGAAAAGAGAGGGCAGAAAGAGGAATTAAAAAGGAGTATGCTGGGGTATCACAGTATTTCCCAGTTGTATCCAATTCCACTTGGCTTACAAGACCTATTCCTTGTCAAATTCAACTTTATTGATTTTTTTGCAGATAAATCACTGCCTAAATCCAATTTTACAAACAACCATCCTGAGCGTAATGGATGAATGAATTCTCAGAAGGTGTAAAACAGTGTAGACGTCTCTCCAACAGCCATTCTCACTCTGTTCTTTACTTAAAGGCCGGCACAGTGAGGACAGATAAGGTCAGACCATGTTGCCATTTCCAGTAATCTGGAAATTCAGTCTGGCTCAAGGTTAAAGAGCTCTAATTTGCAATGGTGTACTATCAGGCAAGAAAAGGTAGGAGGGAGGTATATATATACGTATGGCAGGAGGGAGCCAGCTATACCTTGAATTCTCCGGTTATCCCACTCCTCATCTGGCACAGCTGAGGGTTTAGTCTGGTGAGAAATTAGTGTTTGCATTGCCCCTTTAAACATGTGGTCTGAAAGCACTTTATGAGCCATGTGTATTAGTGTTCATATTTGTGTGGGTCTGTTGAGTTTTAATCAATCAGCCTTGTTTCAGAAGACTTCAGTTTTGCTCTCATTAAGTATGTGTGAGTTTTGTGTGTGTGCAGGCGCATATATTTATCCCTGTCAGTATTCAGAAAATTACATGCCCCTAGTTAACATATTGTACAGTGCTACAAATTCTCATGAATATCACTTATCACAAAGAATAAGTTCATCCAACGGAACAGAATGGAAACTTTTCTGATTTTCAAACACAATGCCTCTGCTAAATACACGTATCTTTACCATCTGTGCTTTTTTGTATTATGCTTCTAAAATATAAGTTACACTTCTTCTGTATTTCTGGAGAAAGTCCCTGACAAAATGATTGTTCAGAATTTCAGATATTAAAATAACTCCAAAACATATTTAGAGCTGAGGCACATTAACATATATATTTCACATCGTCCTCATGCAACGGCTTTGCTCCAGCGGATGATGGCAGTCAGTGTGGAGTTTTTAGGTAATCATATAATCACAGCAAAAGTATGAAGGCAAATAAAGCAAATTACAGGTTAAGTCAGATTTCAAGTGCTTATCCAGATCAAACTGAAGTTGTCCCTCTGTCACACCTTATCCCACTGTAACTTAAGTAACTTCTTTCACTGCGCAGGAAAAAAAAAAATCTCCAGCAACTCTTCTGTCCTTTCTTCAGTACCACTTGTAACCTTTAGTCCTTTCATTCTTACTTTGGGCTACAAGGGTATAAAACCTGTAATTAACAACTTCTTTATTGCCTCCGCAATAGTAATTGCCGTGTATAGCCTTGAGGTACTAAGAATAAAAAATCATTTCCCTCCCCCTGCCCCTTGTATTTAACTAGCACTCCACAGTTATTATTAGGATCTTGCCAAAAACTTCACCTTTCGCAAGAACCTTGTGATAAAAGTGTAATCCCCACGCAGTGACCTCTGCATGCAGCAATCAATACTTATGCTGTAATATTTCCCCTTCTTGCTGTTTCAGAGCAGCCTTTAAAAAAAAAAAAACCAGGCTGGGAAGAGATTAGATTATCAATTATCATGAAACTGTCTGCAACTTCAAAGGGCTGCAGAGCAAGGGAAACCATAGTTTATCAGGACTGTAAGCGTCCTGCAATTATCTCTCATGTCACCCAGATGTAGAGCAGTAGTTGGGGGAATAGCTTGGCTCTGTGGTGAGAGACGAGGCTGGTGGAAAAATATAAAAGCAGCATTTTCTTTGGAACATGAATCATTGGTTTTGGGTCAGATATTGACAAAAAGTAGGATCTTGAATGTGTTAACTACGAGCAGCTCGATCCAATATACTCATGTATCTATGCAGCGTGAGCATTTTATCGATAAGCAGACATGGGATGCTTTCTTTTTCCCTGAAACTCCAATTTTTACGTAGGTCAACAGATTGTTAATAGTGTGTCAAAGAATGATGCATTGATAGTCAGTAAAACTGCAAGATGTTTGTCCTCAGTCATTCCCACAAGTATTAAGCCTATGGGTTTGCACAGGAAAACTGCTTTGCAAGTCAAGTAAAACACAGAAGTTTGGAAGAAAAGCTCCAGCTACTGACATCACTTCCTGATGCAACGTGGCATTTTTGTTTGGTCTTGTTTTCCAGTGGGATCCATGAGGTTCTGGTTTGACCTGTGATATCTTAAGGCCAGGAACAATGGAAAATTAATGTAATGTTTATTAATACATAGAAAAAGCCTCCGGCTATACAGAGCACCAAATAAAACCAATTAAAGTAGCATGTAGTCACAAGTCTGGTTAATGTGCAACTTTCTGTGTCAGGATATGATATACTGAATGAAAATAAGTTTATAAAGGAATTTTACTTAGTTACGTTCCAGCCCACTACCCCTTTATTCCACCCAATATATAAGCCAAATATTTACCCTTGACCACGGCCACACAAGGACAAGAAAAATACAATTAGCAAACCTGGACAATTTTATTTGGCATAAACAGGACTGATCCTTAGTGTGTGTAACAAAGATAAGGAAGTGTAATACTAAAGTGTTTATCTTACACAACATGCAAGGATCTCAATGCACTCCACAGCAATGGAGATAATATCATGAAGTTTATGTGTAATGAGCCTTACTCTACCATGAACAGATGGCAAACAGTTCCCATCTCAAAAAATGTGCACAGGTGAGGAATAACAGAAGAGAGACTCAGCTGAGCTGACATGGTAGAACAGAATGAATAATGTTAGAAGCATTATTTTCTTGCCTCCCTTTTGTTTCTCCACAGTTGTTTCTCTATGATACAGCATTGGGTTATTTGTTGTTATTGACATTTCCACAGGATTGCACATCACCCAAGAGACTGGATGATGCCTAAACTGAGACCAAGCATCAGTCCATGGTTTCCTTATGCTTTTAGTCAAGCAAACCATAATGGCAGAAAGACCTAAACTTTCAGGGAGCTAGGAAGATTAAGAAATTATAAACTGTTGCTGAGTGGGATATACTGGACCCCATTGACATTTTTATTTCTTGTTAAAGTACAGAACGGGCCATGTACCAAAGCTAGTAACATTTTACATAAAACATTCTAAGGAGCATATCTGACAAAGAAGTAGAATTTAGTTCCTCTCACAAGAAACTAGAAAGAAAAACCAAAATCTTTCACAGTGTATGTGTTGTTTCTGTCTCCAGGTGGCTGTTAACCATACAATGTAGGAGTCCTTGAGATTTCTGATGGCCCTCTGAGGACCTGCTGGGCATAGAGTACAATGTTTCAAATAAATAGGAAATATAGAGACTATGCCCCACTGCTTCCTAGGGTATCTGGTATCTATGCCATTAGGGGTCTCTGATGGCCTGTTGGAATACTAAGAGGTCAAAGGGTTGAAAAATGAGAGAAAAAATAAAAAAAAAATCAAGTTAATATTTTTCTGGACAGTTTTGTGGTTCGTCTTTCTACAGCTGTCATTTTGTCACTTGCTGGTTTTTAACCTACTTCTCTCCAAATAAAGTGACTGTAGCTGAAATCTAACCCACTGACTCCTCATACATTTGTAGGGTTAAATCTAAGCCTGATACATGCTTGGAGTCCACTCTCCTGACTTGGTGTACGTTGGGCATTGTCTCAAAAAAACACCGGCAAGGCAGGATACCCCAACTTTGACCACTGCATGATATGGACCTTGAAAGATTACAGAATAATGTTTGCTGTGAGATATTGTGGATGGAATTGGACTTTTGGGGTTTCTTGTTTTTCTTTAGACCTCATGTCTCCAGGTGCAGAGACGCAGGGCATTTCCAAGAAAAAATCTTTCCCTCTTATTTGAAAATGTGTTTTGTCCCCTTATGACAGTGATACAGCCTGGGACTGATTTCCTTTGCTGATAGCTGAAAGAGAAAACTTTTTCAAACATGTGTTGCATTTAAAGCCAATATGCAAAGAACCATTTTCCCTTAGTCAAAGCTAACTTTTAGTCAGTTACACCTACGCTATTTTTATACTAAAAAAAAACAAACTTTAGAAATACTAAGATTTAAAAGATAATCTTCCTACAGATTTATATGACATTGCATCTAATCTTCAATGATGTCATGGTGTCAGACGAAACAGCTTCCTGGGGGAAAAAAAGTGTAGCTAATCAGTTAAACCCATTTAGGAATTAACTTGAGCATCTTATTGTCAGACTAAATTCTGAAGATTGCAAATGTTCTTTTGTCAGTGTTAACACCAGACACATAATTGTTTCATGTGTATTTCAGATGAGAATGATGAAAGATATCTCCTTTTTAAATGTTGTGGTACATCATGTCTATTGTAGACATGCAGCTTGACTTTAGTTGAGTCAGGCTTCCTTTTTCTCCATGTTTTGCTGAAGGAAGGTTCTTTCAAGAAGAAACACACATGCATACTTGTATTAATATCAAACATTATTTCCTGCCTTCCTCATTTCAGGCAGTCAAGGAATTGAGTGCTTTTCTCCATCATCTACAACTGACCATTTCACTTGAGCTTTTCTCCCTATTTTTTCTCTCAGAAGGCAGTTAAAGAGGGTGAAAAGGACACTGTATAATCTCCAGGTGAATCTCTCTTGCATTTTGAGCTGGGCAGAGCATCCACAACCACCTAATTAGCCTTTAAATGGGAGTCAGAAGTGCATCATGGTGTCCTTGACATCAATCTCGACATCAATGCCATGTACCACTCTCTAAGCGTGAAGCAATCTCAGAGATGTAAACTGGACTCCTTTCAAATGCACTTCCATCACTAGGGCACATCAGAGCCCAAAATGCACATGGCATGGATGCCGGGTCCTCAGCACCAGCTCTGTCACTCCATTCAGCCACTCTACAGTGCTGCACCACTTGCTAACATAGACATAGTTATACTCTTTCTCCCAGCTTCCTGACACTGGGAGCAGGAGCAGGAGGGACTATGCTATGGGACCAGGTTTGTCCATGTTGCACAGTTTGCACTGCACATGCTTATCTGAGCATAGTGACAACTAATACAACATTTGACATAAACAACACCCCTGTGGAACAAGGACACCATGATAGCCAAACTGTTATTTATGAAAATGGAGGCTTATATAAATCTGCAGGCTTTGAGGGTAACAAACATTTGTTTGTCAAGCCTCTGTATAGGGTCTGTTGCAGGGAGGCCCTGATCCATGATCTAGCTTCTAGGCACAACCAAAACACAATAAAAAGAATTTGCCTGGCCACTAGACAAACAGAAGAGAAAGATAGCTCCTGCCCTGCAGAGCTTACCTCTCCTGGTAATAAGGAGATGGTTCTTTCATATACAAACAGACAGCTTAGATTTGTTTAGATATTAGGAAACAAATTGAGTATCTGGGTCCACACATTCCCATGTAATTGCTTCATGAAGCAATTATATGATCTGAGGCCTTGGCAGTGAAATGATCATTTAGCTAGAAGTGTACTGAAGTCAAAAAGCCAAGACAGAAACAAGCTAATGTGTTCGATATTCTCGATAAACAGTACAGCATAAGATTTAAAATAGGTAGTCGAACCAGGCATCAGTTCATTAAAGAGGAGATAGCTATTCCAGTTTACACCAGGTGAAGAACATGTCTGAAGAGCATATTTTTAACTACCTGCCTTGTCCATCGCATGTAGCCATCCTAAGGCTCATGTAAATACAGGTTTCCCATATCCAGCACACGTTCACATAAATACTTCTGCCTAAACGAATACTGGAAAAAACCCCCATGTGCTTTTTGCAATTTGTGTCCACATATATGAGCATATGATATTGTTGCAGCCCCAAATGTTTGATCATTCACTCTACCAAACCCTTAATATTTTGACCGTGCAATCATTTCCTGGTGGATCTGGCTCAAGGCTTCTTTGCAGCACACACAAAATAGGGACCTGTCACCACAAGATTAAGGATCCAGGACTCCAGTTGTAGGAAGGGACAGATGTTGGATGAGGCCGATCTGAGATGCAGAGTTGCTGGCAGAAAAAGCCCTGGGAAAGCCAGGTTTGCCGCTGCTGCAGGTGCTGGGGGATGCTCCGCCAGCAGTAGCTGCTGAGCCACGTGCCTCTTGTTCTCTTGGGGACAACAGAAGCCAAGGCTTTTCAGGGCTTTCCCAGCAGGACCATGCGCTTGCTTAAAGTCACTGCCTATTTTGTGTAGTCAAAGAGGCAGTTTCCAGTTTAGGGACATAGCTGAAGACACTCTGGCTTCAGGAATTTCTTAAAACAATTTCGTGACCAAAGGAGGCATTTCCTGAAACTACTCCCTCAGGTAGGACAACAGTTTGTGTTAACCATAAGCATATAACCATGTAGGTGGAGTAAAAGTCTGATAGATGGGAATTTGATTATGTGAGTAGTTCAGAATTTAGTTGTTTTGGAAGATAAAGGCTGCTTATTTCTCAAAGCATAGGCAGAAACACAATTGATATCAGTTTATTCTTTTTTCTGTATGACTGAAACTAAGGAATAACTATGTGTGCATTGCTCTTGTGTCCGAGAAGCTGTGCAGCTACGAGTCCTCATCTACGTCATGCATTTGTGCAGGTCTTGAACATTTCCTTACTTTATAATTATGAAGTGCTGTTTTATGAATGCTGGGCCAACACTGTGCTGGAGTGTGTTAGTGAAGTTCCCCTGCCTGATAGACCTCAAAGCTAGAAGAGATCATCTCGTTTGACAACCTCAGTGACTCAGACCACAGAGTTTAACTCACTCACCCTCATGTAAAGGTGTAGCATGCACATGGACCTACATGAGCAGCAACTCTATGAAACAGGAAAATAGCAAATTGCCAACGTAAAGTGGCTTTCATTAAATATATACAAAAAGCATGAAGGAGGAAGAAAATTAATGTCTCAGAGGAGGGTTCACCTCATCTAGACCTTTAAGCTAAACAACAGAAAATCAGCATGGTCTCTCATCTGCCTGTGCAGTCAATGGATGAGCACCTGCTAAGCATGAGTCATCCCACTTGCCTAGACTTTTTTTTCAGGAAAGAGAGTGGATTAACCCCTGGGAGAGATGACTGTCATCTCCATTTACAAGAGAGGAAGCTTGGGTGACTAAGCTAGGCCAAGCACGTGTCTGTTAATATAATAGAATTCAGGTGAGACAGATGTCATCTGAAGAAAGAAAACAGAGATTGCATCTTGCAAAAAAAAAAAAGTGAAAAGACATCAGAGGCCTCGGTGCAGCATCTGCAGAAGTGAACCCTGCCCTCATCTGATATCTGTTTCAGGAATGTTGTCCATGGCAGTGGCTCAGACCTTCTCAGTGAGTTAGCGATGCCTTTGTCCTGACTTCCACCTATGGGCCTAAGCACTAACAGCCCAATAGTGGGGTATGCAAAAGGATCTAGCCTGACTTCTGCTGGTCAGAGTGAGAGTTCAGCAACTGGCTGCTTATGAAAGTATGGCTCAGTGAGAATCGTTGATGACCTAAGTAAGAAGGTAAATTTTTAGGTTTCCAGTTTGCAATGCAAGTAAGTGCTCTTGGTGTAAGAGTTGCAAAAGTGGGGTTTTTTTCCAGTATTCGTTTAGGCAGAAGTATTTATGTGAACGTCACAGCTCTCTGCATACATTTGTATAAAGTTCTGTCCATTACAAAACATAGCAACAAACATCATAATTCCTACCAGATTAAGCACGGTGAGCACAGAGCAATAAGGGAATAATGGATATGAGCAGGAAATGTTAGCTTGTAGCAGACTGATATATTTACACCTGTTCACTAAAATGTCACATTTACATATATCTATTTTTTAATTATATGTGGGCACTGCAGTACTCAGACTTGTTTACATTGAGTGGATCCAGAGTACTGACTACTGGTTTTAAATATAAATGGAAGAATAAAACAAATAAATTACTGTGTAATGTAATGTATGACTGTGTAACTGGAAAGGTGAGATGGTAACATTCTTAATAATACATAATTTCCACAATTTCACAATTTTCTTAGCATGCATCAAAGTACAATGAATTGCCTCTTTCAGATCAAGCCCTAATTAGAGCCTTGGCTCCATAGACAGTTTCTTAGTAAGAGAAAATGTCCACTGACACCAATAGGTCCAGGAGATCATACACAAAAATCCAAACTTTGTGCAGTGCTTTCCTCTGCCTTCTCCTTCATAAAGTATCCAATGCCGAAGAACAATGTTGTATTTCTGCTCAGTGCTGGCATAAAGATGCATAAAAGAAAAAGAATCATGGAAACAGAAAGCAGACCCTTTAGCTACAAGGAGAGATGATATATGCAGTTGACTTTAACTGCCATCAAGGGTACTTATATTTAGATTTTGCTCATGATATTTCGAGTTGCGTAGTATAGGAGATTCTTGTTGGAACAGAAAGGAGATGCAATGGGGAGGGAAATTTTAATCTAGACCCTCAACATATGTTGAATGATAACTTCATTGTTCCAGATAGACTTTACCCAGATGTGTTAGAAGCTAAAATCTACCTGCATTGTCTTCCTCATTCAGCTTCCCACATCCTGCTGCTGCAAGAGTAGCCAGATTGCATTTGTGACAGCACATTATATTTGTTGCTAGCATTGTAAGAAGTGCATTCAGAGTAGTAATCTTTTTTTTTTAAAAGCTCAGTTGCTAATCTTTATTTAAAATAATAATGATACCTATGCATCTTTAAAAGTTGAAGCCCAGCTCATTACTTTAAAGGAAATACTGAAGTCTGGATAAGGGTTATTTTCATTCCAGGCCATGTTGGTGTGAACATTATCAATTGATCTAGGATTTAAGTGACCTGTCTGGAATGCTTGACAAACAAATTTTTCTCATGAATTATACATATTACTGAAAACCATACTTAATGGGAGACTGGGAAGAGGGCAGGTATTTCCATCACCTAGGGGTGAAAGCCCTGCAAATTAACAACAAGACGGTTCATTGAAGCAGGTAATGGATTGGTCTCTGAAAACAAGAAATCTTTGTGGGAATGACTGTGATTATTCATATAGTCTGTTTGCTAATTATTGGTAGTATGAACATTATTTTAACTGCTTTTAAGAACCTTGGAAATGATGTGACTTGTCAACAGTGTTGTGAAACTGCAATATAGAAGACATATAAGCAGTACGCACTCATTCATTGGAAAACTTTGTGTTTAATCATGAAATCAAAATATATAGATCGCATTTATTTTTACATAATGAGTATGTGTCTGGCTAGCAAAAGGAAAGAATAACAGAGAAAAAGAATCTTTAAAAAATGGGAGGTATGGTGTATCAGCACAGAGATATTAGAGCTGAACAGCTACCCAGCTAACATGGTGTAGTGAGTATAATGTTCAGACTAGAAAGGATAGGAAAGGGCTAATCCTGCAATGCTCATTCCTACATTCAAATTCCATGCCTAATAACGTCTAAACATCCATGTGGTAAGAGAAGTCAGCATCATTTGGAGAAAGCCCAAAAGGTCTTCCTTCCTAAGAGCTATATAGCACAACACACATATATATATATACGATATACAAGCCATTTTCCATTAAAGTTATTTCCCTTTTTTCCTTTGTACCTGTTAATAGGCATAAACACACAGACTTAAGTGATAACTTCGGCATGTGTGTTTTGTGAGGTTTTACTCCTTCAGGTTTTGTCACTGTTGCTTTCAGAAGTCATGTCTGTGCTCCTTTTCCGTTTTGATTTACTACTTTCAGCTATTCCAGGATGCATTAAGTTTTGCAGCATCATTCATCACATCCTCTACTGCCAGTATTATTTGGTTTTTCAAAGGACACTAGATAACTACCTTTAAATTAACTATCACTACAGTATCTTCACCTTTTGGCATAACTTCAGTCTTGATGGTTTTACTCCTAACCCAGCATTATTACCTAGACTTAAAAATTTAAGGCAAAAGGGATCTAAGAACCTTCTCTAGCCTCCTGCATAATACTGGCCTTCAGATTTCACCTAGCAATTTTTCCGTTTAATTTCCATATCTTTCAGTTGCTCTCCTGCATGTGATTTTAAAGCCATACAGAGTGAGATTCATATGATGTGTCCACCTGTGGGCTAGTCCTGGAGATTCTTCATAAAAATGGAATGAAAAAGGAAATAGTAGATTTTTATTGGTTATTACAAAAGAGTTATCTTTTAATCTTCCTAAAGTAGATTGGATTAACCAAGTGCTGTTTGCACATATTTATGTTTCTCCATTAAGCCTGAAGGAAGTCTGGAAGACCTGCTGAGCAGCTGAGATCCATGCCGAAGACATACTAAGTTAAAAAAGAGGACTCGCACTCTCAGCTTTGATTTAAGGCCTTCAAGTGAGGGGAAACTCTCAAATTGTTTCAATGACTAAATATAGTAGCTGATAAAAGCGTACATCCATTTTCTAATCTAAACCTGACTAAAACTTTTTCACTATTGCCACTTTTCTCTATGCTCATCTTCATTCTTACTCTGCGAAGCTGCGGAATGAGGCTTTCTGTAACTACTGCTGGAATGATGTTCATCTTTACAGGGACAGGAATTTTTGCATGGTCTCCTGTATGCTCTCAGATAAGAGGAACATTTCCCTTCCTGAGCCTATGTGATCAGTTCGCCTCCTGAGCCTCTGTGATCAGCCTGGAGGAGTGATCACAGAGTGCACAGTACAGTGTTATTCCTTCTTCCCATCCTTCCTAGGTATCGCATCACCAGGTCATATTCATTTATCACAAGTGATAGTGATAGTAAATCAATTGAGGAGCATCTTGATCCTTATTTCATTGGTGTAATTTCAGGTTGAACATCTTTCAAAACCCATGGCAAGATCATGTTAGAGGCACTGGGGATTTTACACATAAGCAGAAATTACTTTCAGGTCAGTACCTATGACATAGTGCAAGATCTTCAGGCAGCATCATTTACCTTATCCTAGTAAAGGAAAAACTGATTCTTGTGGAATAAAATTGCCAGAGACTGGCTTTCACCAAAGACAGTGCTTGGAATCAAGTTGTATGTGGTAATGCAACTGACTTTCAGGGACACAGTTTAAATAACTTTCTTTGCTAGAAGACTAAACTCTTTGAGTAAGACACTTGAATTACTAGAAATAAGGAACGGATGAAACACTCTTCTTTATTTTTTAGTATAAACCAGGTATTGGCTCTTACTTTATGTCTCATGTGTGTTTCTAATAATTGGTCAGATTTTTAGAATTGTCATGGCAAAATTATTGCATTCAAGGAACTTTAATGTACTGATATCAGTGGACATGCAGACCAGGTCACAGAAGATGTTACAGATGTTGGGCTTGCTTAATGAAAACAATGGCAAAATAATTTGTAGAAACTATTTATGTATATACTTCACTTGATTTCATCTCTCCTGAAGGTGTTATTCTGAATTATGATGCTATTTGGTAGCAGATGTTTCACTAGCCAAAGTAGGTTAAGCTGTCTTTTGTATAGATGCTACATTTATTTTGCCCTGAGTATGTCAGTGATGTTAAGGTCATGGAGGCATTGCAGATGCAAGAGAAAATAACACATTTCTGGAAATAAGTAAGTCACAGACACTTTCTGACAAACATGGTGAGGTGAGATGCAATTTAAACACCCACACACTTTTCAGTTAAAATATTGTTGCTACTGATAGTCTTTTAACTATGGACATTTACATTAACTATTGTAAACTACCTGCATGACTAGTAAGTGTCACATTGATACAGTCAGCAATGATATTACTTGCCCAATTGTAATATAACTTTTTCTTCTTCCAAAAACATTAGAAAACAAAGGAAGGAACCCTGAGACATCCACCTAACTTGTACACTTGCACCATCCGTCACTTAAAAAGCTTCCTATCAGAGCGAATTTTTAAAATGTCATTTATTCTGACAATATTCTCTAAAAGTTCTTACCAGCTTATAAATATCTGACTTCTCTCCTAATGTACATATAGGAAACCTCAAGTTTATTTTGTCAAAGGTCTTTTTATCATTGGTTGCATAGGCTGCCAGGGTTCCTGCATGCCACTAGCTTTTGAGATAATATTCAGTATTTTCATTGTAATTCTCTGTTCGTAATCATCCGTTTACAAAGCTTACTTGGTCTGTGCTAATAATCTTACAGATCATATCCTGCAGGCTGTCTGCTAGATTTTTTGCCAGAAGTTGAAAATTCCAATTAATTAGCAACAAGGACAAAACTTCCTGAAGGCTTTGAGAACCCTACCCCAAATCTTATCTCACCATTCCCACTTTCTTGATTGTTGTGAATTATGTATATTATTCAGCTGACCATATAATGTGTAAATGCAGTCTTTATTACTCATATTCATTCCCTAGTATCTGGTAATTCAGCTGGTAATTCAGCCAGAGCTTTATATCTTGGGTTGTTAATTTTCTGTTTCCTGAAAAATACAACACTGGCAAGAGCTTGTTTACATTCCTTCTGTATCTAAGCATAAATGTATTAATATTGTATCAAAATTACCAACGCACCGTATAAATGCCATAAGATATTGCTTGCCACCATCGACATGGCAACTTTTTACTAAGTGCCTAAGAAGTTTTGAATCTCAGCAACATGCGTTTAACAGTCATCACTCTACGAAATGGCCTGTGCAGGCAATGAGCCTAGTTTTCTGTAACTGGTTAGACAATTCAGTTCCTCTTCTTAGACATATGAGTTCAGTCAGTGGGGATCCATAACTGTGCCACCCGAAATCTAGTCCCTCTCCACCTAGTGTCATTAAGCAACGTAGCAAACTACTTTGTCCTACAGTGTTTTTCTGAAGACTGCAGGTCCTTTTCTTTATGTGAAAACTATGGCTGGAAGCCACCAGTCGGTTTGAAAAGCCCACTGCTTGTTTTGCCATTTGTAATTCCTGAATCAGTGGTCATGTCTTCTACAGAAAAGCTACACTCAATTTAAAAGAGAAAAATAAAAGTGTTGATCTCTGTCTAGAGTAAGCAAGGAATCCAGTCCAGCTTACATACAGTTAGAAGAGATATCTTAAAATTTCTAACTTCCTTACAAGAAAATAACAAAAGATTGGTGGGGAGGGCAGGAAAAAAAATAGTCTATTAATGTTGAAAGGTATTCCAGCCTAAATGTTAGAAAGAAGGAAGATGGAATATGCTGTGATTAAGTTTACTAGGTAGTGTGCAAACTATTCTCCGTTAAACCCTTCTCTGTTCATGCATTGACCAAAAATCAGGGATTTTCAACTTTACTTTTAGGGAGATCCTCTAGGGTAACCAGAAATTGTAATTAATGGACACATCAGTAAGAACCTCAGTGCTGGGACGCTTAGCAACCACAGAAACAAAATGCCTTTAGTACAATCCCTTTTGTGAAAGCATATATAATTTTTGTATGTACATATGTAGTAGATAAAAAGATCAGTCCCAGCAGCACTCTCAGTTTATAAAAGTAAAGAATATAATTGTGGATATTTGCAGACCAATCTAATGTAAACTCCATTAATGTAATACCATTGTTTTTGTGTTTTCTAGTGTGAAGACTCATATGTATTCTGCTGAAGTTCTCTCTTCTGTGTTCTGTTTCTTTTGCAATCTTCACTTTTCATTCCTGTATAGTAGTTCCTGGCTTCACCCTATTTTTCTATGGATTTTTTTAATCTCTCCTACTTCCTAGACAATCTTTCTTCAGCTGAATACTAATTCATTGAGGTTCAGGTTAGACTTGGAAAGGTCTGAAATTAAACAAAATTCATTTCTTCTTTCTTAAACTGAGATAATAACTAATGCATGCTATATGAATTACGTAATGGTCTTATCTTCACCGTATGGAGACAAATAAAATAGTTTTTAAAGGCAGATCTACACAGAAACCCCAGATTTCCCAGTTGGAGGGGTAAAGTAGTTTAAAAACTACTGCTGGTGTTGATGATTGCAGACCAGGCTAGCTTCAGATCGTCTAATCGAGTCGCTGACTTCTTGTAGCACTCAGACTCAAAAAAGGAACAAGCAATTCAGACCACCTGGTCTCCAAAGCTCCTTTAGTTCGTCTCTGTACATAGTGAGTGGAAACAACTGCTGAAATTAGGCACCTACAGCATGTGGCATGCCTCAGTTGGCACTATGACTGCTCTCGCCAGTGCCTCAGTAGGACAGGCAGCCCTGGCTTGTAGTGAACTGCATTGCTTTGACTCTCTTAAACTTTGGCAACATGCTAAGCACTTGACCCCACTTTGAAGGGTATGAAGGTGTGATGGTTTTGGAAGGGTCTTTTACATCTGACTAAGAAAAGGAGTTTCAAGTCAGAAAGATTTATTAAGTTTTCACTATAGTTTATATTGCATTGAATTGTAGGCAGGAAATAGGAGCACTATTCTTACAAACAGGAGTGGTAATTGCTTTGTTAAAGGTCGCCCAGATGGGACAAAGATA
Organism: Chlamydotis macqueenii; assembly: GCF_036417535.1. Taxonomy (NCBI): domain Eukaryota; kingdom Metazoa; phylum Chordata; class Aves; order Otidiformes; family Otididae; genus Chlamydotis; species Chlamydotis macqueenii. The sequence continues at coordinate 63,616,827 of NC_141557.1, read as the reverse complement.
TTCAGAACCGTTTTAAAGTGTAGCGAGAGCTACGATTATCTTACTTCTTCTCAAGTGAGTCTCAAGTTGCAAAAAAGGCCTTCTGGAATAAAATTTTAGGTTCCTTTAAATTAAATGTGAATTCATTGAGCTGTAAGGAGGAGGTGTTTTTTTTCCCCAAGACCCAGAAATAATCCAGAAGTACCAATAGCTTCATTGCAGAAGAGCCCACAGATTTTCCAGACTTCCAGGATTAGGAGATTTGTGCAGCAGGATGCATCAGGTTACATCCCTGGTTGAGCTCCTCCTGAGGACCACACAACTATGCTTTGTTAGACTCTACTGTTGGATCCCATGTGCTTTAACCCACTTGACCTAAGCAGTCTAGACATCACTGTAGTTCTCTCTGTCACACTGCTGGAGAAGCAGTGAAAACAATTGTAGTAATTAAGATATTTTTAAATAGTGTAGCAGTTTCTGATCATGTCTGCTGGGGAATCATTAATTGCTGTAATCACTCCAGAGAAGTTTAATTTCTGCCTTTTTTCCCCTTTTCTGTGTTTCTTTTGAAGAAATCCTATCACCTGGTAACGGTGTCACAGAGGCAACCAAATGAACTCACATGCTTTGCTAATTCTAAATTCATGCAGTTTGGGCTCATGTTTAATCATCTGAATCACAGTGCTAGCCTCTTAATACTTATCCCTATTGTTATTACCCTTATTGTCACTATCTGATCAGATTTAGGGAGCTGTATGTAGTCAGAGGTCCTGCTTTCACTTCCTCATTATACACAATATGGAGAACCCCTTCTACCTGCATCCTCAACTGCAGAGAATTTTGAAACACAAATTTAAAGCGATCAGAAATCTTTTTTTTTATTAACAAGATACTTTTTTTCCTTGCTTTTTTTTTCCCCCTAAAGTGAACAATTATGAATTGTAATAACTGTATTCCAAGAATGTTTTACTCTGTCAAAATGGAGACCTCTCCCCCAGGGCCACATTAGTATCTTTTTCTGTCTAGGAATGCAGCTGTTACAGGGCAGGCTGTGAGTAATGTCTCTAATTGGCAGATATGCGGAGTGCTTAAGCTAATTATGTAATAAGGGAATCACTCCTAAAATTTTATAAACGTTAATATAGACATTTAACTTCAATTTCTTTGAAAGTTGAACAGGAAATGAGAATTTTTGTGGTACAAGTACCAAATGCTCATTTTTATACTGAGATTTTAAAATGTCGGGTATTGCAGATCTAATGCTGTATTCAAGCTGCAAATTACTCTCTTTGGCATTGAAATATTGCTGCAATTAAACCTGCAGTAAAGTATTAAAAGGAAAAAAAAAATCTTGCATCTGATTGCCTTTACACAAAACTCTGTGGATCTTCATTGATACTGAAAGATGGTCCCGGAGTTCTGAGTTTTAATTTTTCATACACAGATATAGTCTTTTCCATAGTTCTTGGGTAATGAATTTAAGATTTCTGATTTAAGCAGCTCCAAATGAAAGCAAACTTTATCTCAGGTCTGTGTTCTTTAACACAGTCTGTAACCTACATGCCGGCTCTTATTCATTTGTCTAGGTGTATGTCTTTGTTTCTACATTTGTATAACCCAGCAAATCATTCGTTTCAGTGACAGTCTTTTCTCAGGCATTTGGTAAACAAGACAAATATATTTTCATTTACAGTATTTGAGCATGGGGAATGGGAGAAGAGGGCAAGAACAGGTGGCTTAGAACACACTCCTCTCCCTACTCCATGTTTAACATTTTCCCCCATTCAAACTCCCCCTGAAAAGTGCCACCACTGTAGGCAACCAAGAGCTTCCATGTCCAAGGTAGAAAATTCCTTTGGCCATACTGTAGGCCTGACCACTTCCCAAAATGCAGGGCACAGTCCTCCAACCAGCTGGGCTTTCTGTGTCCACAGAGTATGAAAACACACCAAAAAAAAAAAAGAAAGAAAACCACAAATTGAGACTCTTCTAATATGGAAGATCAAAGAGTTAAACTGACCATGATAGATGTTAATTTTGTTGTTTATTGCACTACTACTGGGCATTAAGATAAAATCTACACTTTATTTTGAGAGCAGAACTAGTCTGGTATTCAAACTCCTGCTTCCTTGGTCCACATTCACTAAACATCATCCCAAATCCAAGTCCAGTAATATGCAACGGTGAATAAAATGTCCTTCTTGTTTCCAGCTAAAACAGGCCGAAAGATGCATTTATCTGTAATATGGATGGGCTTGAATGTGCCACTTCGGTGCACATATTTCATGTATCCTTGCCATAGGATGCCATTTCTAGGTCCTTTCTAGAAGAGTTTCAATACTACACACCAAAAAGATGAGAGAGAATGGTTGGCAGTCCGACTTTGGTTGGGAGAACACAGCCCTGAGTGCCAGACATCCCACAGCTTGCCGAGACAGGGATTCTGTTAGAACCACTTGCTAGATTCCACAGTAATGGTACGCTACAAACAAAGCATTAAATATAGGAGCAGCCTCACAGCGGTCACGAGCCCTGGTCCTCATGGGGGACTTCAACCACCCTGACATCTGTTGGAGAGACAACACGGCAGGGCACAGGCAGTCCAGGAGGTTCCTGGAATGCGTGGACGACAACTTCCTCCTGCAGGCGATAGAGGAGCCGACAAGGAGGGGTGCCGTGCTCGACCTTGTGCTCACCAACAGGGAGGGGCTGGTGGGGGACGCGAAACTGACGGACAGCCTTGGCTGCAGTGACCATGACGTGGTGGAGTTCAAGATCCACGGGGCGGCAAGGAAACTGCACAGTAAGCTCTCTGCCCTAGACTTCAGGAAGGTGGACTTCGGCGTCTTCAGGAACCTCATGGGCAAAGTGCCATGGGAGGCGGCCCTGGAGGGAAGAGGGGCCCAGGAAAGTTGGTCCATATTTAAGGAGCACCTCCTCCAAGCTCAGCAGAGGTGCATCCCAATGAAGAAAAAGTCAGGCAAAAAGGCCAGGTGGCCAGCGTGGATGAGCAAGGAGCTCCTGGACCAACTGAAAGTGAAGAGGAAAGCCTATAGAGGGTGGAAGCTGGGACAGGTAGCCTGGGAGGACTACCGAGTGACTGTGCGAGCGGCCAGGGATAGGGTGAGGAAGGCTAAAGCCCTGATGGAATCGAATCTGGCCAGGGATATAAAAAGTAACAAGAAAAGCTTTTACAGGTATGTAGGGGACAAAAGAAAATCCAAGGAGAATGTAGGCCCCCTCCGGAAGGTAACGGGTGTCGTGGTTACCCGGGATGTGGAGAAGGCTGAGGTACTCAATGACTTTTTTGCCTCAGTCTTCACTGATAAGGACTCTTGTCTCCCCACCCAAGCTGTGGAAGGCACAGGCAGGGACTGCAAGGATGAAGAACCGCCCACAGTGCTCGAAGAGCAGGTTCGAGATCATTTAAGGAACTTGAAGGTGCACAAGTCCATGGGGCCTGATGAGATCCATCCGTGCGTCCTGAGGGAACTGGCGGATGAAGTTGCCAAGCCACTGGCCATCATATTTGAGAAATCGTGGCAGTCTGGTGAGGTCCCCGATGACTGGAAGAGAGGGAACATAACCCCCATTTTTAAAAAGGGAAGTAAGGAAGACCCGGGCAACTACAGGCCGGTCAGCCTCACCTCCGTGCCTGGCAAGGTCATGGAGCAGATTCTCCTGGAAACCATGCTAAGGCACATGGAGAGCAAGGGGGTGGTTGGTGACAGCCAACATGGCTTCACCAAAGGCAGATCGTGCCTGACCAATTTGGTGGCGTTTTATGACGGGGTAACAGCATCGGTGGACAAGGGACGGGCAACTGACATCATCTACCTGGACTTGTGCAAGGCATTTGACACTGTCCCGCACGACATCCTTCTCTCTAAACTAGAGAGGCATGGGTTCGATGGATGGACCACTCGGTGGATAAGGAGTTGGCTGGATGGCCGCACTCAGAGAGTGGTGGTCAACGGCTCAATGTCCATGTGGAGACTGGTCACCAGTGGCGTCCCTCAGGGGTCCGTGTTGGGCCCGGCCCTGTTCAACATCTTTGTCGGCGACATGGACAGTGGGATAGAGTGCACCCTCAGCAAGTTCGCGATGATACCAAGCTGTGTGGTGCCGTCGACTTGCTGGAAGGGAGGGATGCCATCCAGAGGGACCTGGACAGGCTGGAGAGGTGGGCCCGTGCCAACCTCATGAAGTTCAACCAGGCCAAGTGCAAGGTCCTGCACCTGGGTCATGGCAATCCCAAGCACAAATACAGGCTGGGCGGGGATTGGATCAAGAGCAGCCCTGAGGAGAAAGACCTGGGAGTGTTGGTAGACGAGAGGTTCAACATGAGTGGGCAATGCGCCCTTGCGGCCCAGAAGGCCAACCGCATCCTGGGCTGCATCAAGAGGAGCGTGGCCAGCAGGTCGAGGGAGGTGATTCTGCCCCTCTACTCTGCCCTGGTGAGACCCCACCTGGAGTACTGTGTCCAGTTCTGGAGTCCCCAACACAAGAAGGACATGGACCAGTTGGAAAGGGTCCAGAGGAGGGCCACAAAGATGATAAAAGGGCTGGAGCACCTCTCCTATGAGGACAGGCTGAGAGAGTTGGGGCTGTTCAGCCTGGAGAAGAGGAGGCTCCGGGGAGACCTGATAGCGGTCTTCCAGTACCTCAAGGGGGCCTACAAGAAAGATGGGGAGAAGCTGTTCAGTAGGGCCTGTTGTGATAGAACAAGGGGTAATGGGTTTAAATTAGAAGGAGGTAGGTTTAGATTAGATATTAGAAAAAAATTTTTTACAATGAGAGTTGTAGAGCACTGGAACAGGTTGCCCAGAGAGGTGGTGGATGCCCCATCCCTGGAATTGTTCAAGGCCAGGCTGGATGAGGCTCTGAGCAGCCTGATCTAGTCAGGGATGTCCCTGCTTCTTGCAGGGGGGTTGGACTAGATGACCGTTGAAGGTCCCTTCCAACTCTAACTATTCTATGATTCTATGATTCTATGATTCTATTAAGGAGATAAGCACTTATTAAACACTAAGCATATGGTGTTTAAAAAGGCAGAGAGAGTGCTATTACCCCAACAAGCAAAGTCTCAGGTTCAGCATTTCCAGTTCTAGTCCATTCTAAACTTCTTTTCTTGTCAGTTTGGGAGAACTCTGTAAATGGCTCATCTGCGTAGGTCCACGGTCTGCATTTTCACAAAGCAGATTATTTGATTTACAGATTTCAGGGCCTAACTTTAGGTTCCTAAGCTTGCATATGATTTCATGAAAAGGACCAAAATGCATAGATCCTCTCTTTAAGACTGAAGCTATAAATCCACAGTCACCATTCTAGCCTTCAAAGATTATAGCCTATAGAAGAAGTATGACTATAGCATCCATTCCAACTACTTGTCAGTGTCCCAGATAGGCTTGTCCACTTGAGGCTGGACATCTGCGCTACTTCAGTCTTGCTACTTTTAATACCTGAGGCAACTAACCAGAACATGGGGGACTATGATATATCTATTCTGCATCTAATAGGGAAGAAGTCTCCTTCCTAGTTGCAGAAAAACATCTCCCTCCCCACACATGTCTATCCAGAGAAATAAAGCACAAAAATATAAGTTCTGATTTGGGAGGTTTCTGAGATGCAATTTGTCAGAAGTTGGAAGAGTAGCTCAAGGAGGCAGTGCTGAATGCTTACCCTGTTCCTAAACTCTTGTCTAGTAATTCAGTCCTTATCCACGTTGGAGACAGGGTAGATGAGCTAGATGGACTTTTGCTATGGGACAATACAGTAACACACACTCGCTCCCAGCTTTGAAGGAACCATAAAGATGAAAACTGTGAACTAAGTCTTACACTATAAAGCAGAGCAAATATGGTATTTACTCTCTAGGAGGATGCAGAAACATCTTATAGCATGGTGCATTCTGAACAGGATTTAAAAAGTAGATTTTCAGCTGAGCTTTCAGGACTTGCTCCACTGTCCTCTTAAAAGAATTTCTTCTTGTGCTAGCCATCTTGGATTTAGTGTTCAACTGAATTTCCATTAACAGATACAAAAGTTTTCACTTCAAAATTAAATGAAAGCTCTGGAAAGAAACAGAAAGAGCACATGATGGATGCTGGCTTGCTGCATTGTTTTGTTTCCCCTGTTATTCCTTGAGATGTTGCAGCTTATGTTTCAGCTCTAAAAATTACAAACACAGCTGGTTGTACATTCTAAATACAATACTGTGGTATTACCAATGACCCAGCTTCAGTCAGAAGTCCTAGGAACTACCAGATGCACAGAACAGAAGCAAACATGCTCATATTCATTGTAGTTATGGAGAGAATAGAGGGAATAAAAGGGTCTGTGATTGATGGCCCTCATATATCGACATTTTTCCTAGAGCAGGGCTTCTCATTTTCTAAATCCTAGTGTGGAAAACTTGATCGTAATATTTGAGGTTTGAACATCCTTTGCACTGACATGTAACCCTGGAGGAGGGACAGCTCTGAGGGTCAGCCAGAGCCATAACTCTGTTCTTGGGCTGATGGCTATGCATGGGTGTATCCGTTTTGCTACAACTGGCCAGCGCTTATTCCATTTCACCATACTAGAAAGAATTGCTGCTGCTGTTATTCTCTATCAAGGGATTCTGGGAGTTCTAAGCTCCAGCAAGCCTGCACTGCATGCTGACACTTCACAATCCGTAGCTCCTCATTCATATTTGTGTGAGTTGCTTCTGAAATGCTCATAAAATAAATGTAGCTGCTCAGTTTCTTGCTCAGAGTCCTGCACTTAACAAATCTTTGAGCACTACAGAATATGAACTTTTTGGAACAGTTTCACGCATACACAGGCTTCCCTTGTCAAAAGTGCCTGAGTCCTGCTTTGTCTGAGAAGACTGGATCTCTCCTTCACATCCACATATGGGACATCATCATTGCTCCTTTTTATGTGAATGACAAAAGTGACTATTATTATCCTTGACTGGCCCAGGGTTATGACCCTATCTGTGCAAAGATCTTGGCCCCATCAACAGAATAGGTAGAAGCTACCCCAAATCTATCACTTTAAGATGTTTATGGTGCCCCAGCTTGTTGCATTACTTTGGTATGTAGACCTTTCTCCCAACCCATTGAATGAGTATACACAGATTAATCATAATGCTTATACAAAAAAAAACAAAAAACAATCTTAGCCATAGTAAAGTCAGTATCCTGGATATATGGACACTGGTTTTTTAATTTGGAGATCTGCTCATACCTTTTGCAAACCATAAGCCACCTCTGTAACTCCTTTCATTTTCATCAGTAAAATCTCACAGTATTTCTGTAGTTAATAAGGATTTCAGTCCCCATTTTACAGCTGGTGAGATAATGTGAACTACACAAAGGTTAAGTAACTCAACTGAAGTCATGTCGTAAGTTAGTGGCAGTCTGTTAGAGGTAAGAAGAGGATTTAGATGTCTTGAATGCTCTTCTTTGACTCAATATTGAAGCCATTTTGACTGGAACATTCTGAGAAACATTCTACATGGATCAACACAGTTTAAGTAAACAGTAGGAATATTTTATCTTTATGTTATGTTTCTAAATATAGTCTTTTATAATTTGAACAATAAAGCAAGTACAGCAGTCTTTCTAAATCATTACCCAAATATAACAGTGACAGAAAACTCCAATACTGGACTTGCACTTACCGAAATTTCAACTCATCAGAAACTAATCAAAATCGTATTAAATTTCTTGTATGGGAGACAAAAACAGAAAGAGAAAGCATGTACAAAATATGTTAAGGGTTATAACCTTGGACAAGCTCATTACACAAATCCAGGCCTCTGTTCCATTTCTACATTACTAAATTAGCATGAAATGCCGTGAACTTCAAACGATAATGTCAATTGTCTTTAGCTATTTCTTTTATCAAAAAATAAGCCTTTATGGATTTCATATGTTGACTAAGCCAAAGGCATGGTCAGCACAGAAATGTTTACAGATGGCAGAACTCTTGTTTTTTTAGAAAAGGATCAAAGGGAGGTTGAGAATATACAAACCCTGGTGGTTAATACACACTCATAAACAAATAAATAAACTAGCATGATGCTTACTGCATATGGCCAAATTATCTGTGCAACTGACTGAGGCTCTGCTATCAGACTGTCTTTGTTTTGAAACCCTCAGTTGGAGCCCCTCTCCCCACCAGGACAGGAGTCCTTAGATAAGGTTCTGTCAATTCCCTCACTACCAGCTCCAGTTTTTAGGGATTTATAACTTGGCTGTAAAACTTCATCTGAGGGTTAGGTTTGGCAGACAAGGTCTCAGCCTGACAGCAGTGTTTTTATTACATTATTTTAAAATGAAGTGGCTCTTTTTAACCTTAAGGAAGATGCAAGATGCATGTAAGTTAACCAGTTTCAGGAGGTATTTGGCTGCTGCTATAACTCAAAACACAGTGTTGTTTTCTTTTTTTATTCCTTCCCCTCCCCCTTGAAGAGTGTGTGTGCATCTGTAGGAGTTTCATAAAAGACACCACATTGACAATTATGGGCACAGAACTCTGAATATCCACAGACAGCCCTCATAGAGACTAAAATGATTTATAAAATAATTATTCAAAATAATTAAATCTCTCTTACTTGTTTTGGGAAAATAAAATTAAATTGAATGCACACTGAAAAGCCTTATAGTTAGTCTTCTAAGAAGAACATATGAAAAAGCTGTTTGAGGTGCTTATCAAGAGTGAAAAGTACTGGACAGACAGAAGGATGCACAGTCTAAGATCTACCCAGCAGAAAGTGTTCACTACCTCATGAAGAGATAATAGAGTAGAATCCAGGAAATGGGCAAAGTGTGAGTCTAGCCATCTGGTGTGATGCTTAAAGAGAAGGTCCTAATACCTGTATCTCTTGGTGTGTAAAAATCAGAAGCATTATTTCATATTCAAATTGCCTCTGTGGAAGGAATTCCACAAGCTTTATTATATCTCCTCCAAAAGCATCTGATGGGTTATTAAAATAATCTGCATCCTTAATTATTTTTAGTAATGGGCTGAATCTTGAGATCTCTATTTAAGAAGACTTTCCTGTGGCTTTTTTTAAATAATCTACATTGTCATAGTTTTGGGTGTCTGGCCTGAGACATTGTCAATTAACCTAATTTTTTACCAGAGTGTGGTAGACTCTGGCTGATAAATCAGGTACTTCTGTAGTGTATTAAGTTGAATGCCTGCAAATTGAGATACATTCCTCAATCTCTTCTGAAAACATAGTCAGTCTTTGAGTGCTCTGTGGACACTTAAGCACAGACTTAAGAACTTGCAGTCAACATGCAAAAGAAGGACCTCTTTACCAAAAAAAAAAGAAATGCAATACATATAAATCACACAAGGAAGAAAGGGAGTCCTTTACGTCACATATCCTGGCTCTATGCATGAGTCTTTTTTGCTCTAAGCTAACTCTCAAAGTTTACATGAACACAATGGTGGAAGCTGCTGCAGGGCTATGCTGAACAAGAGCATCCAGTTGGCCTGGGTTATGGGAGGGAGGGAAGGAGACAGATTGTCAAGAATTCAGTTTCACAAAATCAGTACAGATTAGACACAACAAGTGGATATTCACTGCCTATGAGAGCCTTTCCTTTTCTAAGAATAAAGCTTAGCCAGGCCAAAACAGCAATGTGAGATGGTAACACAAGGATGGTAGATAGGCATTGACTGTTGATTACTTCTTCCAGTACCTGAGCTTTAAACGTAGAATTTAACACAGATATCAAGTGAAGATAGTAGGACTCAGGTTCAGATCATGCTGCAGGTAATATATCTGGGAGATGTTTGGGAGTCCAAAGCTCTTTGTAGTTTTAATGTGGAAATTCAACAAGAACGTGGAAGAAAAAGGCTTTGAAGACTGCTAAATAGACAAACACCAGGACTAGGAAGTCTTCTGAGCTGAAAAAAAAAACCAGGAGGCACATCAAATGGTGAACATATATACCAGTTCTGTCTTTACCATCCCCTCAGCATCTTCTTGTGACCACTGATAAGCAGAACACTGGGCTAGACACATCCCTCATCTGAGCCAATATGGCCATCCCTACATATGTGTGAACATGCAACACCTCCATAGGGGTTTGCAAAAACTTAGGATATGCTGTTCCAGCACAGTAGAGCCATGTTGAAAAACTTAATACAGCTAGATTATTTACAGCTGTCTCTGCAACACTGATGTGTGTTGGGGTAGAAAGATTTTCATACCTGACGACTACATGTTCAAAGTGTTAATCCCAAAATGACAGTGTCTGTCAATCTGTCTGCAGTGTTTCAGCATTGTCCTAGCTCCTTCCAACCCTCTTCTAAATATCTGAGAATGTCGCGGACTTCACCTTTGTATGGAGGCAAAGGTCAGAAAGGAGAAAAAGGAGATAAAATGACAGTGCTCCATCTGTCAGATGAGTGTCTTGGACACCTCCAGACTGTGTGCCAAGGCATAAGTGAAGCACACATCATATGTACTTTTCCACCTCCAGACTTGCAGAGTTCCCAGTACAGACAGCTGTATCTTTTCCTAAGGCGTAAGTACAGGCACTGAAACCCAGGTATTGGCAAATGGAGCAAGAAGCTTCAGCCAGCCTTGAAATTAACTATAGACCTAAACATTGGGGTTAGCAGCTGATAAATATTTTCCAGTGTGACAAAAAAAAAATCACATCTCAGTAACTGTCCACCTCCCTATGTCAGCTTAAAAATACTAGTATCTTAAATATGTAATATTATAAGTAAGAGCAGCTTGGGCAGTATGTTGTACTGCGTACACCTCTAACCCAGTGTGAGGCATAATGAGGGACTATCTTATGAAAGGAGGGATGGAGCAAAGCCTGCATCATGAGAGGAAAATAGAAAAAGAGAAAACAGGTGGCTAACATTTTCAACAAATCTGCAAAACAGAGGGGGAAATACGGTGCAATGGATGAGGCTGTATATATATGTGCTGCAGCAGGCTTTGCTAGGCTGGACTAAGCAGCTTCTTTTAATGCTTGATTGCTTAAAACTGGCTTAGATTTTTGTCATCCTTCAGCCACCCACACCAGCTTTGGGAGGGGGATCCCAAGAAACCCAGAGGAATGACCTTCCTTCTGCCACAGCATCCCACTGGACAATTGTTCCCCCAGGGGGAATTATATAGTCAATGTATATATTCAGATTATTTCTTGGAAAAATGTAATAATTATCCATACCCTTAAACTCAACAAACAATATTTAATTTCCCTCTAAGGAGGACGGTGAGTGCTTGCGCATCCCCCACTCACCCTTCCTTGCTCAGCTGCAGTGCCGCTGCTGTTTGGGGACCATGCTGTGAGCCTGAGCAGGGACCAATGGGGTTAAGAATAAATAAACAAAAATCACATATATATATATGCAGCACATATACATGGCTTCCAGGTATAAGCAGGATATAGTGTCTTCTCCCTGTAGTGGAAAATGATGGGAATGTTTGCTCTGAGCCTGCCCAGAAATGATAGTGTGTGTGATGCTTTAGTTTACTACAATTGTGCTCAAAGGAATGTAAAATAAATGTCATTGAAAATTCCGCACTGTTTGGAGCCTTGTTTTCTGGTGGGGATGCAGACTACCTCTTCAAGAAGAACAAGGATGAAGCGTGATATTTTGTGACGTGACAGCCCTCCGTGTCAGCTGACTGCTTGTAGGAACAGCTCTAAATTATGGCAGTACTGTTAGAAAGACTATTGTATTGTCATTGAAACGAGCCATGTAAATCTCAGCTATAGCAGCTGCGTCATACATGTCTACCCATTGCCTCCTCTGCCATGTGCTCTTGGCTTGCCCTGCCCTTCCCCTCAGTGAAGCTTGTTGCAAAACTTACAACAATTTCAGAAGGCACGAGATGAGGTTCTGTGATCTGCAGAATCAGTAGCAGCAGAATAGACACCCAAGGAGCCCAAGCACAACAACAAGCCGACTGCCTGAGCCAGGCCACCTTGCAAGGGTTTTACCCAGCCAGACTGCCCAGCTTCTCATGAATAGCAGTATGATTCTGAGTCTGTCACATGCACCGAAGGACAATGTGGATCACTTTCTCATCTTTCCTTCCTTTGGTAAGGTGGCCAGGAGAACCATATGCAAACAAGAAATATTTTAAATCATGAAAACCCTCAAATACAGAAATTCAGGACCTCATGATAAACACAATAAAGATGTCTTGAAATGGTCCATGATGTGTGCATAATTTAGCAGCTATACTGTAAGGAGTCAAACTAATGCTTAGGTGCCTATATAAAAAAACAGAAAGCACATTCTGAAGGAAAACAGAACTTAAAATATATCTATATCAACACTTCCTGTACTGGTAGGGCAGGTACTGCTGACACACCTTCTCCTCTTCCCATTAAAAAGCTGAAGTCAATGTAGCTTGAATGGCTGACAGATTCAGACCTGGTGCAATGGGGGAATCTACTGGATGAATCTGTTGCCGTGTCACTGCTGTTTTCTCCCTTCCTACTCACTCCAAGGGAATAACTCAACACTGTCTGAGAAGCTCAGTGGTTTTGAGAATGCTATTGTCATAAATAATCAGATATAGTTCACTCTACAGAACAGATCTTCCCAGTCTTACCTAAAAACATACTTTCTCACCTAAAAACATACCTTCTGAACATGTTACACTCCCTGAAATGGGACATTGGTAGCACCTTGGAAGTCCTGATGCACAAGTTCACTGCTCAAGTTCACCTTCATCCATGTTTTCAATGGACAAGACTCTTCCTTTTCTCAGTGTCTGTCATGAATCTCAAAATTTCCCATTACCTTTTCTCTCCCTCCAGCAGTCAAGCACCAAGGGGCTGTAGAACTACACTGAATCCTAAACAGTGACCTACAGGTCTAATAATGCTGGCTTAGCTTTGTTCTTTGGCAAAATACAAAGCAGTCTCTGATGACAGGAGCTCCATGAGCGTTTGTGTAAAATACCTCAATAAGATTTAATTTCTATTATGACAAGAAATGTCATTAAATAAAATATGAGACAGATCTATGATTTAAAAAAAAGGAAATATAATAGGAGATAAGAGAAAAAGAACTATAACTTAGGAAAAAAAAAAGTCACAAAAGAGCACTAATGGACCTACAAAGTGGAACAAATACCTTAGGCAGAATAGCTCAGGAGACTGCTATGAAAATGGTGCCCAAGACTGTGCTTAACCCAGGGATGTTATAGTACTTCAATAATAATGTGCATGTGTTGGCCATGACCTTCTTAGAGCAAAACTCAGGCAGGCACGACATCCTCTCCTCAACTATGCTACTTTTCAGAGAAATCAAACTAAGCATCCAGACTGCACTGGAACCACAGAATACTCAAAAATCTTGTCCCATGTGGATGTTCAGGAGGCTAAGACCTCAAGGTTTACCACTGTACATACACAGTGCCAGTAATTGTACTTGCCTCATTCATTTTCAAACTGAACGTAAAGAACACTGGCAGTACTAGCTGCTTTTGATGAACTGGAGCCCTTGTGGTCCTTCAGTCTCTTATGCAAAGTCACACGCAGATACTATTTTCAAGTATAGATTTTGATATTTAAAACGAAAAATAGCAGTGAGGCTGCCCAGAGCATTACCTGATAAGCTTTAACTAGGCAGTGTCATCTGCAGTTCGATCTGGTCAACAGCACAAAATCCTTTGAAGATAAGAAAAAATGGGTTGAGGTTGTCTGTTAGGAGATCATTTGTCGAACTATTGTTGTTTGTGTTGTGCTAAGGTGAAAGGACTCTAGCATAGGAATAACCGTCACATGAACACTGATTTACTTGCGGAGGGTTAAGGCCAATAAGCTTGATTCTCTATTCCAGGTCAACTTAAGAGTAACACCAAAGTCAATGAACGTCCATCAGGAAAACAGAAGTTTGACTAAGAAGGGAATTAAGTTTAATGAGAAACCCTACAGTCTTATTTAAATGTTATTATCCACTGTTTCTATTTATCAATAGTATCTGCGATAGATAAAAGAATGGAGATTGCATACTTGGAAGAGCTATTTGCTGTTGAACACATAGTAAAGGTTTTCAGTAACCTTAAAAAAAAAAAAAAAAGTACTGAAAAGTAATTCTCACTCCATCAGTAATGAAAAAAGCAAGATGTCTTTGAAAAACTGCACAGGAGCCACACTGTATAGGTTAATAGGTTAAGACACTTTGATTCACTGCCCACCTGTGTTCAGTGGAGCTTGTTAACTGCTTTATTTTTATCATATGTTAGCTGTCAGTCTAGCATCCATCTATCCTTAATTTCACATGGCACTTCTTCAGAACGAGGACTAGTCAAAATATATTTCTGCAATTCAAAATTTTGCTCTCCTGGAAATACATAAAAACACAATGATGCAATCTCTGCAGAGGAAAGAAAAAGGAACAATGCATTTTCTAGCTTCACTGGAGTCTATTTCTACTTTCCTACTCTGTTTACTACTTAGGTCTATTATCTTCTCTTTTTGTGTGTGTAACTCCTACTGACATTAATGGGAGGCCCACTCATGTAAGGAAAGAGGACAATCAAACCTTAAACATGTTCTTACTTTGACAGCTAAATCTCTGGGTCCAGGAAATTCTGCATTTTATGTCAACATGTTCCAACATATTTGATTGTCTCATGATACTCTATTCCATTTTAAAAAAACAGCATTTATCTATCTTCTTCCTGTAATGTACAAACAGATCTCTTACATACATCTGATAATAGGTTATATACTGCAGAAATATATAAAAACTGATGTAAAGTGCAGTAGAAGCTTTATTGCGAAAAGTTTTTTTTCTTAATACAAACCTTCTCCCTGACATTAATGACCTTATTTTAGTGGAGAAAAGAAATGCAATGACTTTAGTGAGGATTTTTTGTGGGAATAAAGATTACAAAGTTAGGTTCTCTATTTAAAAATAACTTTTCAGACCAAAATAGTCCAAAACCAAGTAATACTGCAGAGCATAGTTGACATGATACTAGTTCTGCAGGTTTTTTTGGGATATATTGTCTTCAACCTGGAATGAGATCTATTACCAAGACCAGTACTGCGTCAGTTTCCCCTTCTTTAAAATAGGACATGAATTACATCATAGTATCTCATTAATTATATGAATCTTAACAAATAAGCTTCCTAGTGGGAGGCAATATATAGTGCAAAGATCAGATGACTTCATAAATACTTCCACAGCTAAAACTTTTTTACCTTTTATTAAGGTTTTGAAACCTTCTGTTAATGTTTTATTAACCTATGCAAAAAAAAATCACAAGATTACATATTTGATATTTTCAGTTGGACAGATCTCCTTGTTATTGCTTTACATAAACTGTTAGCAAAAATATCAGGAGATTTTATCTTTCTTTTGTTCCTTCAAGATGAATGGATAGAGCTAAAACCACATGTAGTTCTTTAAGATCCCGCTTTAACCTGATGGAGTCTACCGTGTGTTGGGATTAAGAGTTGATAATAACCCATTAAAAACTGTTTTCCCAGTCCTGTCTGAAGTAGGAGATAAGAGTTCACCATCTACCATAGTTTTGAGGGAGAGGGTTGAAGAAAGGGAGCAGCAACACCAGGGTATCCCTAAGCCAAAAAGAGAGGTCTTGAACTGACAACTTGAAGCAACAACTTCAAGAGGAATTGGTTTGGTTTGGCTTGGCTTCACCTGCTTTGCCTCTCCCTCTCTATTCTCGTCTCAACACACACCCCTCAAACACAGGTTTAGTGCCTCTCCCTTCGAAGTGCTTCTTCTACCCACCGCTGCACCCAGGACACTTTCAACTCTCCAATAGACAGATCTTGGAGGGTCCATTGCCAACAGCAGTGGAAAAAAACCAAACAAACAACAAAAAAAAAAAACCAAACAAGCAAACAGAAACCCCCTTAGTGTTTGCTGTGGATGTCACCAGTTTTTCTCAGAAGATGAAAACACCAGCTAAGAAATTAGGGCTCTCACAGAGGCAGGGGGCAGAGGGGAGGGGCAAGACAAAAGTGTCATGAAACAACCGAAAGCACTAAGTCATATGGTCCTGGGAGACTTTCAGCAGGGCTTCCTCTTACCTAGAATGCTCAGGAGCTGTGTTTTTCATTGAGATCATTATGTGAACCAAACTTGGGAACTTCTAAGTCTCCTTTTTTACTAATCTGGCACCAATATTTTTGGTTCCTCTAACAAAGAGAGAAAAAGGTGTTCTTTGTGATCCTTTATCGGGGGCCTGGGGAATGCAGGATGCTCTCACTTGTTTTTGCTAAAGGAAAGTGACAGTACTCTGTGCCTGGGTCATCTTTTGCATGGTTTTGCTATTAATGCCTATATAAGTTAGTACCAGAATAACTTAAATGGCAAAAAGCAAAGATCTGATTTTCTGTTTCAGATTCACACTTGTGCAAGGCAATCCTGGCAAATATAGAATAGTTCGTCTTACCAAGGCACCACAAACTCACCACTAGGAACCAAATTCCCCTGTGCTAGACGCAAGTCTGAGGTAATCAAACACTTATATTTGCTTTATTCCATGTAGTTACAGATCTTTCTTTTCAGCCCTTGTTATTTTGTTTCTGTAAAACAAACATGAGTCACTGTGATGTGCTACCTTTTGAAATCTCTGAGACTCCTGATGGAGAGAAAGTTCGTTTACCTGCCATTCTTCTTTACTCATATTAAGTTCTCTGTTGTTAATCTTTGACGCTGTAACTCTGCAATGACTCCAGACTACAATCAAATTTCTGAGTCACTAAAAACACAGGAATAATCCTGACCAAACAGTAAGTGCTTGACATCTGTGAGCTACACCTCTCTAGAGCTTTCTGGAACTGTATTAAAGGATGCAACAGCAGATTAATAGAGTGTAAAACTGGACAGAAGTTTAGAGACTGGTTTCTGCCCACCAAACTGAATGACTTAGAGGTCCAGATTGAGACCAGTTTGGAGAGGTCTGTATGAGTATTTTAATTTGGCTCAGGTGCATACTTCAGTAGCAGTTACCCATGCTTTGTGTGCTTTGGTTTGCATTGTGGAGCATTGTGGTTTCTTTTCTGAGGACGATAAACTGAAATATGCAGTCTGGGAGTGCACTTAATGCACATCAGCAGCAATTGGACATGGAGCCTGTGCAAGCTACTCTGAGTTAAAAGCAAAATTTATATACAATGGACATCAGGTCCTCAGCATCAACTGTTCTCCTGTATGTGTTTGTTCCTATCTGTGTGCACTACTTCCTATCCAAAGCCTGCCCTAATAAACATAATTTTTATGAGGCAAAATGATGTGCATCCTGAATATTGCTGAATATGATTCTCACTGTAAGTACTCCGAGGATCTTTCATGGCTTTGCCTTTCCTTGCCCCATTCAGTGTTTTATGTAACAAGGAGATTACGTTGCAAAATCAAATATATATTTAAATATATTTCACCAGGATAAATTTTCCCAGCTTCTTTGTGGTATTCTTGTTACACATTCGCTCTCCAAAAGCACAAATCCTGCAGTATACTTTTTCTGAATCTGGCAGCACTTATCTGAGTCTTTCTGTATTATTAACAGATTTCAACTCTGTCAAGAACAAAAATACTTGCCTCACTTGACAGACTGGAAATTAAAACATCATTGAGTTTCTATGACTCACTTGAGATTATATAGGAGTTGTTTGAAGTAGATATTGCCTCTCAGTTTCCCCAATGTCCATCGGATGTCCTGTCTTCTAAATCAGCCTTCAGATTCATGGTTTCTTTGCCATTTGTGGGAGCTCTATTTTCTCATTAATTCAGATTTGTTGCTTCCAAAGCCTGTTGTTTTGCACTGGAATCAATTACAGTGGCCCTTCGGTCCACTGGTAATAATGGGAATCAACACCAGTGCAAATATACATGCTGAAGAGTCACCATGCTGGACCAGGACCAGGAAAAGCAGGAGTTTGTTTTGCTGTGGAAGAGTTTTGGTTGGCAGGAGGTGCAGCAAATTTGGAAGTCATGAGAACTGAAATACAACCAACTGGCACCCTTGAATGCTAGGCTTGTCCTACAAGGAGCACTGCATTTTAACAGTGGCAGTAATGCAAGCCTGTGCTTAGCTGTGTGAGAGCTGTACGTAAAACACCAACAGTAATCCTGGGAGGGTGCCTTACGCTGCTGTCCCTTCAGCTCTGTAAGGCCGGTAAGAACCAGATGAGATTATGCTTTTTGTGATAAAGAACACACATCTGCAGCAAAGCGAACTGAGACCACCACATTCATCCTCTGTTGTATTTCTTGTTGATTTTTCACCCTCATGTCAGGTTTTTACTTGTATAAAGCCCTGCTAGTGTGAGAGTGAACATATGCCGTTAGTGTGCAATAATTGTTCTTTAGCTCCTTGTTGGTTAGATTTATTACCTAAAATAATCATGCTGCAACAGAGGAAAAAGTAAATAAAATGTTTATGATCTTGGCAAATCTTGTTTCTCCTTTAAATATTAAAAGGGTTGAATGATCTCAATGGTCAAAAATTACTTCAAAATGTATGTATGTGTGTTTATATTGGCTTGGCCAACTTGATATGATTTTCACCATAAGCTTTCTCTTCAGCCAAAAATCACATCACACGAGCCAAAGCAGATAACAGACACATATACCTCTGAGGTCATCACTGCCTGAATTATTGAACAGGTTTCTGCACCTTTTCTGGGCATGCATTGGGATGGGAGCTTGCCAATAGCATCTCTTTTTTCCAGCACATGCCACACATAAACAGAAATGCATATATTGTAGCACTATAAATGTAGTGAAATAAGGGGTGCTACTTACCAAATTCTCCTTCCTCACCAATAAAAAGTAAACAACAAATGTACCATTTTTCCTCTTTGACAAAAAACTCTGATATTCACAAGGCAATCCAAACTTTGACTTGTCAGACATCATAGAGAAAACAAAGAGGCTTTGGTGGTTTTCATCTTTGTTTAACATCTGTCAATATGAGCTTGAAGGTTTCAAGGCTGTTTTCAAAAGAAACACCTTAGATACTTAAAGGAGGACCAGATTTTTTAAAAAAAAAACCCTAAAATTGTATTTCCAGTGCATGATATGTTGGAAACAATGGAAAATTAACTGAATATAGAATTAATGTGTTCAGTTTCTGAGCAGCAAACAGAGTTTGGACCAGCAGGATGCTTAATTATGCCCCTAACTATAAGCATAAGGAGACCAGTGAGAATATTTTCTTTTTTAGTTTGCTGACGGCAAACCAAAAGTTGTTTGTGGAAGATTTTGTATCAACCAAAAACAATTTTCAGTCTTTTAATAGTTGTTATTGGTTGACCTCACATTTTTTGCTATTCTATTTGACCTGAAAGCAGAAAGTTTGTTTCAACATGAAAAATTTCACTTTTTTTCTTAATTATCTTTAATGAAATTTTTGCAACTTTTTTCAAGCATTCATTTGGAAATCAAAAATTAAACCATTGGACTTTGAATATATTGTACTAGAACAGATTGACTTTTTCTGACCCTTTCTTTTTCTTTAAAAACTTGTTCTGAGTTTAGCAGTAGTTTAGTCAGTCCCTGAGCATCTGCTGCATCTCAGAGCAAATAAATCTTTGTTCAAAAAATGTTCTCCCAGTCCTGGTTTTGAGAGTAAATAGCCCTACAGTTACCAATGCACCAGGGCGGACTTCAGCCTGTTCTAGCAAACATATGTGAACCATATTTGTTTCACCCATCCATTTGTTTCACTCACAGTAGGAGACAACGAAAACTTCCAGGGGTTAGGTGCTGTGCGTTAATTAAATGGATACTGACCCATTGCCTGGGTTACATTTCAAGACTATTCCTCCGCTCCTCTTTGGAGGAACAGACCTGCCAGCGTGTCTCTAGCTCAGAACTCTCTGGCAACATCTTACTGTATTTTTCTATCGTTTGGTTGCTTAATGAAAGTGCTCTGCCCACCCCTCTGGGGAACAGGCTAGTACAAACACACTGTAACCTTTGTGGTTCCCCTCTGAAACCTGCAACTGACCCTCCTCCCATGAAAAGCCATAAAAGACATAGACAACAGGATTGGAATAAAAGACTAAAGAATATACAGAATGTCACACCTGCCGCACTTGTGAATTATTAGTCTCTTAAACTTCCATAACCCAGCATCGTCAGTGACACCCTTTATTTACCCTTAAGGCACTTGGCAGCTGCTTAAATGGCTGTCTATGGCAGTTTGGTGGAAACAACAATAATACATTATAAATCAATGAAAATGAAGTTTTTACAGTGATAATCTGATATAGATTTGCTAACATTTATATGAAATTCAATTCTGTTTGATTGCATCAGCATATGTTTCATTTCTTCCAGCACTATTGATTTTGAAGGTTTTTCACCTATGTCTAAATTATTTCTGTTACAACTTTGCATTACTGTTTGGAAATAACCTAAACTCAAGCCATTTATTTAATTTTTAGCTTTTTAAAAATCTGGTTACTCAAGTAATGTGATCTATTAAAACTCCCAAATCTTCTGTGTTATTTACCTGCTCTTCTGTAATTATATGTGTTGTTATTTCTGGCAAAACCAGCGAAGTACAGGAAAAAAAAAGAAAATAAGAGCATAACATTGTATTGCCCAGAGTATTCATATCAATAAATAAAACCAAGGGTTTTGTGTTGAAATGTATATTGTTAATGCAGATAGAGCAGTGATTACTTAATGCACAGGCAAGTAGCTGTGTCTGTGTACATATTCAGGTGCTGTATGTAAAACAGTGAGAAAAATCATCTCATAGCATCCTCTCAAAGAAAAGAGGTATTGTTGTTATTCCATTGATTTACTATAAAAATTGAGGCACAAAATCTTCTGAAATTAGGTACTTTAAATGGCTACAAAAGTGTATATACATAAATGACCTGATTTTGAGACCTACTGGATGCTATATTCTGTCTTCAGCTCTTGACTTGTATTTTAAGTTTGAGCATGCAGAGCATACCACATGCACATTGTCTTTACGTGGACTTGTTAGTTTACACTTTTACTATTTTTTAGTGTATGATATCGCTTCTACCAAAATTTCCCCGTGGCTGTTGCACAGCTATCACACTTTTGACACAAGTGTCCCTTGGACATAATTTGTATGAAAAACCTTAATGGAATAGTATTTGCCCCTGACTTACAAATATTGCAAATTTAGCAGGAACTTTGCTTTGGGAAAAATAAATCCTGACATGAACAAAACATTCTGCTTCAGCTCTGTCAGAATGAATTTGTGGGTTTTTTTAATTTTTAATTACTTGGTTTCCTTTTTTTTCCCTTAAATATGTCAGAATAAAACTTTCAATACAAAAAAAATTAATATCTAGTTCACCTGAAAACAACAATAATAATTAAAAAGCCAATCACTTCAAAATACTGATGCTTCATTCCTACTCAGAATTAGAAACCCCGACAAAATGGCAGAATCTTGTAATCCTTCACGAAAAATAAATTTTGCCTATTGCACAGGTCAAAAAGAGCTCTAGCCTGTGCCTCATTGATAAAGCAGTAGTAGCTGCTGTATGTACCCTTTCAGCATTCTGAATGTCTTATTCTGAACGTCTTACTATTTCTAACACTCGGGGTATTTTCCCTGCTTGGGTACTTCTGTCACCATGCTAAGCAACATAGACACCTACCAAGTTCAGTGTATCTCTCCTGTGGAAGGCATAGCCATGAGAATTGGCCTTTCTGACCAAAAAAAAATCTTATGCAAGCATGCAAGAGAGTGACATACATCTGATTTAAACCACTGAAATTAAGTTCTATTGTTGTAATATGGTGGTCGTGGCTGCAGCCGCACAGTCTCTGAGCGAAAGGAATGACCCTGGCTCACCAGATCAGAAGCAGAACAGCCCAACGCAGTTTCCATCAGCTTAACTTGCCCGTGCCTCTGGCTGCTTCTGCTCTGTACACATAAAAGTGCTAGATACTGGGCAGAGAAAGAGACTTGGTTAGTGAAATGCTGGACAATAGAAACCAAGGATACTTACTTAAGACTTTCACATCATAGGGGATTTAAAAGCTGCTTACATGAGAACTTACAAAACTGACAAACATAATTCTCAATCTGTGTCAAGTTCTCCTTTTTTATACCCATACAAAACCAGAGTTTTTTCTGGGATGCTAGGTTTATGTGGTTTCTGTCAGCAGTAGAAAATTTTTGTCACTCATCTTCTTGCTTTGGACTGTGATAATTTTTAATGAGTATACAAATAGACCATGTTAATGAACTTCAAACTCAGTAAAAAGAAGAGAAAGTCAAAATAACTGTCACATACCAGTGATATGAAAAATAAGTCTTCGTCCTCCCCTCACCCCAAATTCTAGCAGTATCAAAAAAAAAAAAAAACAGTGTGCCAAATGAAAATCAACTGTTTAGTGCTGAATTTTGTTATTGTTCTAGTTACACCCTTTACATCACAACAGTGAGAGGAGATTAAATTATTAATTATGTCTACATTATCCCACTGATTTAGTCAATTTTTGTTTTGTTTGAATAAGTGAGGGAGGGATCAGTCACAAATGTCATACAGTATTTTTTATTACTCTCTGATTGACTGAAGCTTGCATATAAAACAAGAGCAAGAAAAGAGAGCTACAAGCAGTGGGCTGGGAATTCTCTCACAAGCAATCTCTTACTCACAAGCAAATTACATTATTAATGTCAGAGGATATACCCTGCAAGGAGCTAGGCTTGCCTGCTGCAAGCTGAGGGTCCTCTGCACCCCGGAAGATGCTCAGATGGCTCTGAGTATTCGGTTTCCTACAGCCCAGAGCCCCATCACAGCAGCCATTCCTGTATCTTTGAACAACAGCCACCCCTCAAGACATCAAAAATAACAAAAGCTTAAGATGGTAAACATGCTGAATCAGGCAGCCATTCAAAATCTGAATGGAAATTAATTAATCTTTTCTGTTTTAATACTAGAAAAAAAAGAGGCTAAAAGGACAGTTGTTACATTTACAATGTTAGGTCACAGGGAATTAGAAGTATTACTGGAACAAGGATATTTATTAAATTTTATAACTACAGTTTACTTGGCTGTATTTTCTAACCTCTGAGATGTTCTCAGTTTGGAAAATGAAAATCATAAAAGAAAATGTCTCATATTCCATTAGTTTAATTTCCCGCGTCTCACTGATATGATATTTACGATGCTAAATTGTAAACAATCTTTCAGTACATTGGAAATTCTTCCAGTAGGAAAGAATAAATTCTTGCTTCTGTTTTGTGGGTTTTGGTTTGTTTTTTTTTTTTAAAAAAAAAAAAAAGTGAAAGAAAAAAACCTGTTTCTACTAAGTCTAAATTCAGTCTACCTTTCAGCTATCATAGTCCTTTGTGGGTGTAATTTTTAGCACAGAAGTAATAATCAACATGAGTCAAGGCAACAGTGGTACATCCTTACACTTCAACTGTGATACCATCGGTGAAATGATATTTCTTGCAATAGTAAATTTCTGGAGCATAACCTGCCCACAGAAAAATGCAATTCTGTTCCTTACTGGTGTTTGCTTTGCACTGATGTTTCTGCTAGGTTCAGTGCAGATGCTCTGAAGTTACAGCCAAATAAAGAACACAGCTTCTGTATTTACAACTAGGATATGACTAAAGCAAATTACTTTTATTAAAGTAATGAAATAAATTTGTGCTACTTAGCAGAAAGAATCATGAAAAGTCTATTAATAGTCTATTTCTCCTCAAATATCCTTCTCTGATATTTCATTTCCAGTCCTTGACAGGAAAGGACAAGAGAGGCTTCAGAGACCTGCTGGGATCACCATGGTCACGCCTCAGCCTGAGTTAGGACTGTGCAGGAATAAGGTCTTCTCTTTGTGAAGAAATGAGCAGAGTGAGGCCGTGGAGCATCTCCATCCCCAAGATGGCCTGATATCTCCTCCCCGTTCCCTAAAGGGAATACAGAAAAGGCATTATATTGGGCTGCTCACCTTTTCCTGGCTTTGTACTTCCCCTGGAATAGGGAAATTTTCCACTAAGTTCTCTGGATGCTTTTAAGGCCCCATGTAAACTGGTAAACAATGTAAGGTAGATGAACAGACAATACTTCAATCAGTAATAGTCATTACATAGAAAAACAAAAGCCTTTTAAGTGACTTCAGGGAGTCTACTTCTGTGAGTCAGCATTACTCATATAAACAAGGCTACAGAGTTACTCGCTGTATTTCTGTAAGGCCATTTTCCCTATAACCCACCAGCAGTAAGTAACTGCCCTGGTATAACAAAGGCATTTCGGGTGTGCAGGACATTACAGAAAGTACCCTTTTTAGCAACTGCACCTGTGCCATGAAGCTTCAGGATGAAAGCTGCAAGAACAATTTTGTGGGACAGAATCATACCTCCCTTCGGAAGTCACTATCCCTCTAAAGTCAAGAGAAAGCATAATTAACATTTCCTGTAAGATTTTGCTTCTAAACACAAAAACACAGCCTTCACCCGTGAAGGACAAAATCTGCCTCTCGGATCTGTGTTTCTATGTCATGAAATCTGCCCAGCCCAGATGGCCCCTTTGGCAGCCCGGCATATTCATGCAGCTGCCCACAGCGAAAGCCTGAACCCCACAACTGCGTGTGCCCAGCCCCTCTCACACCCCAAACAGGGACCTGCTGCATGGGTCAGCAAAGGTGCTGCTGTCTGGGGTATACAGCAGCTTTTACCAGCAGACCCAAACCCCTTTACCTGCTGTGCTACAGGTCAGGGTGCTACAGGGAGGGTACCCAACAAAACAAGCAAAAGACTTCAGTCCTCTCTTGGAAAAGCAGTAGTTTGCGGGTGGGAGGAAGGTCAATGGAAGATTCAAACTCTACATGGTATTACTTGTTCTTAGGACCACACCTTAAACTGGGTGCAAAAGATAGATTTATTCTCTCACGATAACTTGGGAGTCATTCACAAAATGAAAATGTAATTAGTATCTACCTTAAATATTTCTCTGTTTTTCTGGCTTTTTCTTGTAGCAAAATAGTAATGCCCAGAAGCTATTGCTTCTATTCCTTCACAATTCCATAGGTTTTATGTGTAGCTCATGGTTGAAAAACTGTCATGGCTGGTTACAGTTTCTTTAAAGGAATGCACTTATCAAGCTCTCTACACCCAGGACACTTTTTCTCAACCTTTGCTTTTTTTTACCCCTTTTTCCTATTTTTCACATTCACTTTCTTACTTTCTTTGCTGCCTCTTTCTCCTTTTTCAATCTTTCTCATCTAGCCTTTCCATTGTTATTCACCCTATTTATTGCTTCAAGCAACCCTGACATACTGGACATCATCTGAAACTACAAACGACAGGATGCAATAAGCTAGAGAATAGCAGTAATCTGAGGAAAGTTCTTCATTCACTCTTGCTCCTAACTCTCTGTCTTCTTATCCTACATAGAAAATAAAAAAATCAATACCACCTCACAGGGCTTGATAAAAGTGCTGGACGAGTACAGCAGGCATGCTGGATATAGTAAATTAAAGTGATCAAAATTTTCCAGTCGACTCTGCCTATAGCCTACATAAACTAACAACCCTGTCTGCAGAATGTCTGTCACTCTAGAAGCTTTATTTTATCTGTGACTCTGATTGCCTAGAGAATGAGTACATATACGGTATATGTGTGTGCATTTATCTGTATGCATATGTGTGAGAAAGAGATAGTAGAAATCAGTCTGTGTTTATAACAAATTTTACCTTTTAGATGGGTATATTTTTAATTTTCTCACATATTTGTATGCTCAAAATGTTGGGGAAATAAATGTTATATTATGGTCAGATTTATACAACCAAGATCAAAATTACTGCATTGTATTTAATTTTCAGTATGCCATTCCCTGTCAGGCTAGATTTTAGCCAGTGTAAATCAACACTTAAAATACTGTTTGAAGATCAGGCTTGTTACCTTTTCATGTTGTTTTTTCAGGTCTAGACATGGCTTAACAATTTCCAATCAATGTCTAAAAATGTATTAGAGAACTGAGAGACAAAGCAGGCAGCAGAGAGCTCTGGCAGTAGCAGGATTCATAGACCAAGTACATGAGAAGCTAAATTCTGCCCTCAAAGGCAAATGTGCATGGGTGCATTGATTTCAGGGGGAGAACTCTAAAGGGTGGAGTGAGGCCTCACATTATTTCACAATCAAAATGCTATAATATAAAAACTTCAGAGAGTGTCTGTACAAGAAGGCTGATCAGGTACTAAGTCAAGAGGAATCCTAGCTTCAAGAAAGCTAACGGCAAAAGAGTAAATGCCTTCACCTGGATTAGCATTTTTCTCTGTGTCCACCTTTCTGGGTATTTAACCTTGGTGGATTATGCCAGTTTCAGTCTTGTGCTCAGAATGACCTGCACCTGATGAGCTACATAAGGTAAGTAATTCATGCAAGAGGCCTGATCCTCGGATTTCAATGCTCGTGCGTGGCACTGAGGTGGAGAGGCCGAGTGCTAGACTGTGCTATGGAAAACCGCCTACTTGTTGGATTTTATCCAGACCCATAGTACTGATTCAGTCCTCTGAAGGCACTAAACAAAACTTTCTGAAGGAAACCTGCCAGTGCGTCCAAAAACCAACTAAGTCTTCAGCAATATGAATGTCTAAAAAAAAAAGAAAGAAAAGAAAAAAGCACTGTCTGAGGCAGTTCCCATCATACCAACTACATCCTCACTGGGCCACACAGAAAAACAACCTGGGGAGGAGAAGTAAGTGTCCAGAATTTTTTTTTTCCCACCCACCAGCTAAGATTGCCCTTCCCTACAGGAAAGCCCTTCCTTTTTCTTCCTCTTTCTCCCCTCTCTGTTCACTGCTGCCATTGCACACTGACTTTTCTCTTTCCAGGCTTGTACACAATTTCAGACTAATGAGCATCATGCACACGGCAGATGCAAGAAAGATTGCAGAGCAGCTACAAGGTCTTGATTCTGCAGCTTTTGATTCCTTTCTTCCTTCTTGCATTGCACTCCTCCTGCAACGCCTGACAGTGCTGAGCTCATGAACCTTCTTGGGTGACTTTTGCTGAGGTCTACACACTGAACACACTAAAATAACATAGTCCAGTCTACTCAAGTAATACACAGCAAAAACACATGGCTTGAGATTCTTAGACTCCATGCTGAAGCTTTCATAGCGTCTCTGCTGCATATGTGATTCTGATTTTTCAGTGTTCAATTTTAATCATATAATGTCTTGTATCTGTATGGATAGCTCTGTTTGTGCATATAATTTTCATTAATATTTAGGTACCTAAAGGAGGTTATGTGCACACATATTCAGGCACTAGTCCTCAAAATATGTGACATCGCAAATACAAAATAATTCCAGCTGTGCACTTGGGCAGTATTTCTTAGGAACTTAAGTGCAAGTGTACTGGGCCACACTTGATGTTTGTCTGGGATATTATAGACTATATGTGACCACATCAAGCACAGGGGCCAAGTGCAGGAACTTGGGGAAAGAGTGTAAGAGTGCAAAAAAATATATGAGTAAAACCTCTTAAACCTTACCCCAGCATGGAGTCTGGGGACTTTCTCCATCAGAGGTTGCATCCATCTCACTGAGTTACACAATAAAGTGCTCGACTCTCTGCTGCACAACTGCAATGTCCACAGTGTAGTATATTTTTGCCCAAACAACATATATCTTTGTTTAGTTTTAAGCCTATTGATGTAACTTAGAGGATTTTACCCTTATCTCCTTTCTGTCTGGAACAGTGGATAATTATCCCTTATTAATTTTTTTTTCTGCCTTTCATTATTCCATACAGGACTATCACATCCCATTTCTCCACACCAGCCACCTCTTTTTCCAGTGGAAGTGTTCTAATCTTTTTATTCTTTCCTCATATGGAAGACTGTAGGATTGTCTTTCAGTTTTATTCTGATTTATTTTCTCCACAAAAAGGTATGTTCTCTGTGTGCCTTGTTGCTCATGCATTTCTCACCAGTATCAACAGGACTTCCAGGTAAGTGGGAAAAGGAGCACAATGCAAGCAGAGGGCCACTGAGACTTAAACTGGGGCTTCATGAGTGTTCCTCCTGCTTGGTCTAAAGCCCACAAAACCCTTGAGAGCTCTGCCAGAGCAAGGGCTGCAGAGCTTGACCTGAAGAAACTCAACATTTTTCTTCCAGCAGTCGCAGTGTCTCACTAACCTGTTTCTCTTCCTTTCTTTCTTTCCAGGTTAATTTTTCTCCACAGTTTATCTTTGCATTTCACTTCCCATTTGGTTCACTTCTGCGAAGTTCCCTTTCCCCTCACTCCATGTCTCCCGCATACAGCATAGCTCCTCTTCAGCCACTCATAGACAGCTGGAAACCAACACTTTATCTGACCTAGAAGCCAAAAGCATCTTCACTGTGATGTTCCTCACTTGTAGGTGAAGCATGGAAACAGTGCACCTCACTTTGGTGCACAAAGCACTAATCTGGGGGAGCCTGCACTCTATAGCAAACAACAAAAAAAAAAAAAACATTTCCAAATGTAATTCACTCCCTATAGGCTCTCTACCAACTAGCTTTCTAGCTGGTTGAAACTTGGTGGGAGCTATTGCAGAGTGTCAGATAGTGTCAGAGGCACCTCTGCTGTGCTTATCCATGCAGAGTAGTATCTTTAAGAGATCCCATGCACTTTTAGCACCTTTCCCCATAATGTAAGGCACTGTCTAGTGAAGGCACTGATGCAGGACTGCAATTAATTGTGCATATAATCTGATTTTTATTAACAATCACAGAGAAAATGCACTGTTAGAATATCCTGTTTCTCTCCTACAATATCTTAGCTATTTTTGCTTTCATCTGTTGTGTTGTTTCTTCTGAATACCACAAGTAATTACACCATGCCATAAACTTATTTCATTTTTTTTAATTCAAAGCCATTTTAAGTTATTCAAGCAGTACAACTATATTTTTATGCCACTATAACTTAACAGTCAAATGGATGGGTAAAAAAATTGCTCCTGGGCTGAGACCCATTTGCCAAGTTTCATTCCAGAGCAATGTTTAGAGTGAAGTTGTAAATCCCTGTGAACAGTGGATTTGTAATGAAAATGCTGGCACAGACTTCTAACTATGGCAGCACAAATGATATTGCTAGAATAAAAAGCCATTGTGTATTAAATTAGCATGTAAGCATGTATCATAGTGTGAATATATGTTCCTCTTCTTTGTATATTTATCTCTACAGTTGTGTATGGGCATAGGAGCTTCTTTCTTGTTATTACCATAACTTTATTTTCCCGTATCAAACACCAGATAATGAGAATGATACAGCAGGAAAATAGACTTAAAATTGTGGAATATTTATTTGTTTTATTTGCTATTGAAAAGAAAGCTGTTACAAATGGTATCTTCAAAGAATTGAGGCCAGAATATAACAAGGACAGCAGTGAGCATGGAGAAATATAATTTATATTAAGTATTTAATTTAGTCAAATCCATGTGGACCTTCTCAGGTATGGTAAGATGTACCTCTCCAACCATAAGTTATCTTGCTGTACAATGGTAAATCCTGCTTCCACAAAAGGAAGTGCAATGTTTTTCAATTAGATAGTTGCAAAAACTCATGCAGGGCCAACATAACCTTGTAAAAATAGATGAAAAAAATTCAGTGTTATTCCTAAATTCAGAACGTGGCAGTTCACAAAGCTTTCAGTCACAAGCTTTTGGTAGTAAATATCACAAGAATATCTACTGAGCATCTGTAGTCAAAGCAGCTCTCCAAGCACAGCAGAAGGTACAGGGGTGCTGTCAAGATAGACTCAGCCTTTGGGCTTTTTAATGTAACATGTTGATTTTACAAAGCCCAACACTAAAGAGATCATTCATCTTTGTTTAGAATCAAATATTTTGTTTGTATGTCTGACAAGTTGTCATGATTATATGTTGCTGCACGATAACCGGCTAGTGAGACTTGCAGAAAAAGGCAGTGTCCCCACTGCTTTTGAAGCTTCTTGTGTTTCTCTCACTCTTTTCACTGTCATAGCTGGAATTTTCCTTCCTGTCTGCTTTCCCCATCCCCCCTTTTTGCTGCCCACCCCCACCAGCACCATTTCTCTCTTGTCTTTCTGTACAGTACGTTTCTCTCGCTGCCTGTACAGGTGTCGGAAATAGCGGGAGAGGTATTTAAGCGGGAAAGTAGTTGTTTCCACCTTTTTGAGACAAATGTTGAGAAACAATGAGCTGCAATCCAGCTAAAGGGAAAGCAAAGAAGAATATTAGCAATAAAGCTTAGGGAAAAGGTGAAATGATACACATTATCTGAAAAAAAAATGCAAGAAAAGTGACAAGCGCTTGGGCTCTCCAATGGCCACAAGCAGTCAGACAGACCTCTGGTTTATGTCTAACCAAGAAGTGGCAAATCTAACACTCAGTATGTCTTTACATAGGAGGGAAAGCGACGCCTACGTCATAGATAACAACCATTCCAGCAATATCCTGTTCCTTTATCGTGACAATCTCCTCTTAAAGCCCTGGCCAGCCTCACTCAGTCCATACCCCACCAGACTGAATGAGCTCACCACTTGAGACGCCATCACTGCACCCAAGAAGTCCACCTCCTCTTTAAGCTAGACCCATTCTAAACAGGCCAAATTCAGTGCTAACATGATAATATGGTGCTCCATTGGAATAAATGGACATCTGTCCACTTGTTTGGGGGCATCAATATGTTTATTCCAAGACAACTTCTAACGAGTTTGAAAACTTGTCAATATCTGGGAAAGGGAAATGTTAAATTTCCCAGGCTAAAAGAAGATTGCAGGCAATTTTAAATACTTCATATAAAGCCCTGGGTTAAAACAACCCAAATTAATTTTAGTTTTTGAAAAAATTCAACAAATTTTAAACTTCTGGGAGAAAAAATCTGAAAATATGCTCTTTTTCTTGCAAAGTTGCCGAAAGAGGCCTTTAAAAAGTGTTTGAATTGTTCCAATTTTTCTGACTTGTGTTAGAGGTTCTCTACAGCCAACAAAAAGGATTATGACTGTCATTATTGGAAAGAGCTGTTTCTAGTATTTCATCAGGCAACAGCTGTTTCTAGTGTTTCATCAGGGTCAAAATTAATTACTTTAACAATATGAAACTCTTCCTTTGAAAATTGTTACCTTGTTGTGTAAAGTTGTGCTTTTAGTGAACATGACTCAACTTTCCTTTTCTTTTTTTCTTTCAAAATGATTGCAGCAGTGGTATTTGCATACCAGCATCTTCAAAAACCTGTTTTCATAGAGGGATTTCTTCAGAAAGAGTGAGAAATCATACAGTGATAAAGTCACAGTAAACACTGCTTTTCTCTAAAAGGAGAACTGCAGGAACCTACAGTAGAGCTTTAAAGGATATCTCCTGAAGAAGAAAAGATAAATACTCTAATACAGGCAAACTTAGAACAGAACTCTTCCCCTGTTTCAGAAGGTGGAAAAAAAACATAAAATCAGGAAGCACTGGGTTTCTCTGGTTAGCTGGGAAGGGCAGCAAGAAAGAAACATTGCAATGCTCGAAGCCCCAGCTTCATTTCATATGAGAGCTGTCCTGCATAGAGGCCTGCTCCAGCCATGGGGGCAGAAGACTAATCCCAGCAGAGCACCTCCATCGACGCAAACATCAGCCATTCAGTGGGGACCCAGGGACACTGTGACCCTCTCCCCTTTCTGCACTCAAGCTGGCAGAGGGAGGCCTGGCCAGCCTCCACGTGTAATGTTGTTCCATACAGTAGCCATGGAGAGACCATCACTGTAACTGTCAGCTGAAGCTGTGGGACAACCCAGCCCCTGCACACCCTAGCAGGGCTATGCCTTTTGGAGCTCATACCCCATGCCATAGACCAACAGCTGCAAAGGTGCTTGGGCCTTGTCCAGGCACTGTGTCCTTTAGCAGACAAACTTCCTACCCGTGCTTCCTCCTCCATGTCCTGCGGGCAGTGTGGGCCCATGCTGCTGGTGCACTTGCAAATGGTGCTTCAGGAGCTGGACTTGGTCCACATGCAGCTATTTAGAGAGGTCTGGTGTAGGCAGTTGTAGTCATAAGACTGACTGGCACTCTAGTGTCACTGTGATGGCCAAATTAGAAAGGTTTTTGTAGACTAGAAAGAGCAGAAAGGTCTGAAAGACAATGGTCAAGGAGCCTTAGTTCATAAAGAGGCAGCACTGATAATTAACCTTGAGGCCCCATGCAGGATTTTCTTTATGAGACTGGAGTGCAGCTGTTGGTATTTAAATACCAGCTTATATCGTAGAAAACCAGGAAAGCCTAAATATTCAAGCTTTTTAAAAGTAAGAAAATATTACATCTATAGCTTTGCATTTGTAGTTCCTATTAATTTTACATTCATCTGCAGCTGTAATTTGGTTTGGTGCTTGCTCACATCAACAGTATTTATTAGAACATGAGAAAAATGACCCTCCCAGAAGTCCAAATCTCCTTTTACATAAGTATCCCACGTCTGCATTCATGTCCTCTCTGTGTTATGCCTAGCAAATAGGTTTATTGAAACATTCACAAAAACAGCATTTCCTGGGAATGGTCACTTCCTTTGCAACACAATCAGCAAAAATGTATCTGTGGTTATTTTTGCTTAGGATTTAATTAGTTGAACTAAGTAGGGAATGAAAACCATGCCAACGTGACCCATTGTGTCCAATCAAAGCACTTCAGATATCAAATACTGGATGTACAAAGTGAACAGCTTGTGAATGAGCTGCGAACTAAAGTAGGGAAGGAGTTAATCCTCTCGCTGGCTTAGAGGAAAGATCATAGTTGCCAGCTTGTATATAGGAATTTGCAGGTTGGTGGGGCTGGGCCAGCTCTGGGGAATTAACTAATTCCTTCATCTTCTTCCAGTGTATTATAAGATGTCTGGGCTAGAGGAAGTGAAGCCTGAGACTGGTGGGGAAGAGTCAGTCAGTAAATAATGAGGATAATGCTAGAAGGAAAAGAACGAGGGAGAAGTTCTGTTAATCCTGGAATTTCAGAGGAGTGGTCCCTGCATGGCCTTGCAGCTGCACGTGGGAACCATAGCTTAATTTTGAACTTCATCTAGGGGAAGCCCGTCTCGCTTCAAAGGACAGGACATCCTTTACTAGCTTTATTTGAGGGGGTTTTGAAACACGACGCAATACAGAATTTTTTCACAGCTTGTAGCAATGCCAATTCAGAAGCTGGCCTGGCACTGACAGCAGAGCATAGGTGAGGTGGTTTTCTCTATGTGTGGAAAAGAAATCATCAGAAGATGGTATGTGTATAAATTGTTTTCCTCCTCTGTTTTCCTAACAAAAACATCACAAATTATAAACTTGAAGTTGTAATTCCTTTCATAAGTGAAGTCCAGCCCTCCTGAGGGTGTACACTGTGTGGCTTGTGTTCTCATTCTGTATGTAGGAGTAAACTTAATATAGAAATGTTTAGCAGTCTATACAGCCACTTAAAATACTAGGAAGAGCAACTTTCACGTGGGTAGCCTTTGCCCCTTCTGTCCTACTTTCATATAAACATCATCGTTTTCACAGACCCAAAGATTTGGTCCAGGTTATGCCAATTTGTGATTGAAGGATTGGAGTATTATATTGGATTTATAATCCTTATCGACCTCCAGATACTTCTACACTCTCTTTAAGAAACACCTCATACTGAGGTCATCAACACTGGTTTTTTTTCTGATCTATTATTTCTTTTTCCACATATTTCCGAAGCTTTGAGGTTACAGGAGGTAGGAGAAGCTCTTTCAGTGGCAGATTGCAGGAATAAACAGGATAGGAGAACAAAGACCTGATTATGGTGAGAAGCTGTGGAAACCCAAATATCCAAATTAAGGGATGAATGCACCCTCATCCAGGAGGACAGAGCAGGTTGGGACATATGGTCTTTTTAAGAGCTTTAATGCTTGAATACAGCAGGAAGAAAACCCAGAATAGCAGACACCAACATAAAGACAATTGCAATGCTTGCAACAAAATATACAGTCTCCATATTGCCAGAGGGGAAGGTCAAGTGCTTGTGATGACATTGCTCCCTCACATGCTTTTATTACATCTCGCCTACCAGGCACGAGCTTGCATAACTTGCACCAAATACTAAGTACACAGAACAAGCAGAATTTATTTGCCAGCAGCCAAGGGGAGCAAACTGTCCACATGACATTTGCTTTTCCAGCTATGCTCCACATCCCACCATCTGAATAAGTGATATTCATTTTACAGTCACTGAAGGCTTTGCTGAGACAGGTTGCACTGCCTTGACACAGCTGGATGTAGCTATGCTCTGACTGATAGTCAATTTACACCCAAAGAATAACCTTCCTTTAATATACTGCTGAATCAAGAAATCGCTTTACCTGCACCATATATGAATTTGACCTATGTACCATCATCGCATAATTTATACAAATTCTGTTGAGTAACCAGCTAAAGTATTATAAATTATTTTCTGTTATTTTTCTGAACTATTTCACATACATGAATTGACAAGGTCATGGGTTAAAAAACAAGTAATATTTTTTCTTTTTTTTTCTCTGAAGAATTCAGTTTGGAAATTCACTGTAGTTCATGTCTCTAAAAGCTGTAAGGTAAACTGAGTTGTAGGGTCAAATGGCTTCTTCAGTGTTCTTTACATCCTTATTCTGAAGTTTTGGTGTTTTTTTTAGTGATTCTGTTGTTCATAAATTATATACAAGAAAAGTAAACTCAGGCCAAATGCAGGCTCTTGTTTGGAAAATGTCAGCTGATGTTAAAGCCTCCCATTGTTACCATTTCAATTACACTGCCTTGGAATATGTCCTAAGGAAAATAAAACCAATATATAAAGACTGGATCATCAGCCTGGTGCTACAGCCACCGAACTCTGGAGAAATTTGCTAGCGGCTTCAATAGGAGCTGAACTGTGTTCAGAATAAGCATCAATCTTTTCATGTTCTTTTTTTTTTGTCTTTTTAAGAATTGTGGAAATTAGATCCTCCCCACTGTAACCAAATATGCGGACTTAGTTCAGAGTGTTTTCCAGAATGATCAAGGAGAGGTGGACTGTGAAAATGTTTCTTGCTTTATGTTTTCTAATCCAGTTCATCTGTCTTCAGTGTAATCAGACAGTGAACAGGCTAGAATAAATCCCTGGACATCATCTTTGGTCAGAAAAAAAAAAAAAAAATTAAGAGCCAATGTTAAAATAATTTGTGATCATGTAATTTCTTTAAGCCCCATAAGCAGCTGTGACCTGGGGTGAGTCTGGGGCACAGGGCAGGAGAGTTCACTGTCAGGAGGTGCAAGTTCTGTCCTCAGCCCAGTAATGCATATTTCTTTTTCTGCAGCTCGAGCACTGTAAATGGCACACATTTGTTAGACTATTGCTTAGCAATCTTGGAGGGATGAATTTTGTGCTTAGCTGAGACACACAATACTCTGCTTTGGGTTCTCCCAGCACCTCATGTTAGTGGCTTTACAGACTGAGATGCCTACGACATCTTCGCTTTGGCTCAGTCTGTTTTATGCTCTTGTCTGCTATTTTCAAGGGGTTTTAATCACAACTCCAGCAGATTGATCAATGACAGATATGAGCAACAACTTTTGTATGCTAACAGTGCAGGATTTTTTATCTATGATAATATTTCTCTCTTAAAAGGCCTCTGCTTTGCTATGTATTAATTAAAATCTAAATACTAAATATTGATTGATGCGTTATCAGGCCATAGCAGTTGGGCCCTGCCACATTGATTTTTTACTGTGATTTATTATCATATTTAAGAAAAATCATTTTGTGTGATTATACGAGGAAATAGACTTTAGTGAGGGTGTAATTCTTTTGTATCACTTTTGTTGTGTAGAGGACGGGCCAATTCCTCAATTGTGGCTAAGATTGCTGATATCCTTCATTGCTTCTTCTCTTTGGCCTCCGACGGCTAATGCTTTAAGCCTGCTTGGTCTTGTCATTAGGAATAATGGGCATTAGGATTACCTCTTTAATCACAACTAAGATTAACAGATGGTATGAACCCAACATCTTAAAATTATCTAGTTATTAACAAGTATTTCCTTTTTAACACATCAATAACATTTGCTTTTCCTAACTGCTCAGGCAGAAATGCAAATTCTAGCATTAATAACACCAGAATTTATTGCTTTTGTCTATTACTATTCCTTTCTACATAAAGACATCCTAAATATAGAAAATAAAGAAAAATTATATGTAGCTGTAGATACTGTGGACTCTGTATCTGCTATTACTAGGGAAATACTTATTTTCTGTATGTATGTGTGGATACAAATGGATGGGGGTGTATGGATGTATATACTGCTTTATGTATCCATTTTTATTATTTTCAGCTGAGGAATTAATACAGCTGTGTGCTCTTTTTAGCTGATTTTTTTTCCTCTGTTATTATAGCAAGAGAAAAAAAAAAAACCACAATATTTCAATTAACATCCAGAAT
This sequence comes from Chlamydotis macqueenii, assembly GCF_036417535.1. Taxonomy (NCBI): domain Eukaryota; kingdom Metazoa; phylum Chordata; class Aves; order Otidiformes; family Otididae; genus Chlamydotis; species Chlamydotis macqueenii. The sequence continues at coordinate 63,580,464 of NC_141557.1, read as the reverse complement.
AATAGTATTCTGTATGAACAAGCAGTAGAAAGAATATCTATGTATTATTTCATTTGCAATAAATCAGGTTATTAAAACTACTACTTATCAAGTGCAAACCTTATTCTTTCTGTTTTCTTTTATTTTCTCCAGGCTCAGATGCCTAGTGAGGATTTATTAAGCCATCAAAGTATACAGATAGCTATTGTAATGTGTATTTTGTTTTGCTTTTCATTTGGCAGTGGTAAAGGAGTTACTGAGAGCACTGTATTGTGACTTATAGGCAAAATTATCAACTGAAATGGCCAGTTAAAGGAAGATAATTTTTTTCAAAGGAGGCACAGAAAGTATCCCTTTCTGAGAATTGTTCTGCAAACTGATAGTTTTAATTAGGAAAACAGAAAAACAGATAAGTAATGGATACAAATATCAAAACTCCGAAATGGTCAGCAGCGATCTTGGATTAACCGTTATTTATTAAGTGCTTTCATTGCACTGAACTCAGCAAAACACAGAGAAGGACAGAGTCTGTGCTCCCAGGGACTTACCCGTTCGACAGATTTCTTTGTATCTGTGTTACAGTCATAAATACTGATATTACCAAGTACAGGGTGGTTGCACCATTATGACTAAAAACCAAATATTGTAGAAGGGCTTCTATTCATTCAGTAATAACAGTGACATAATCATGCCTGTCTTCTATAATCACAATTCTCTGCTAATACAAGTAAAGATTTCTCTTTACAAAGTAATGGAAAATACCCATCTGATACTATTGCTAATTGCTGAAAAAAACCATATTTTCCTAACATAGATTAATCCCTCTATTTGAGTGATGGATAGAAGGTAATAATTGCTTGTGCTGTTCACTAGTGTAATAATTTTAAATGTGCTTACCAATTAAGCTTACAACATTTAAACACAAGATTTAAAGCATTACAGAAAATACTTAACCATGGTATTCAGTTTTATACACACTTTGTTTGCTGTCAATTGTGGTGATGGATTTTATAAAGAAAAACTAATACTGGAGGTTGATAATAAACCTTCAGCATTGTGAGAACCAGGAAGCACAACGAACTCACAGACCACCACAAAAATATGTGTAAGCAATGTAAAATGGAAGGCTTAAATCTACTATCCCACAAATTTTGAAATACAGTTATACAGTTAAAATTTTTTTCAGATTTTATGTCTCAATATGAATCTCCTGAGAAAGTTTCTACAATCACACTTGCCCCATTTCTGAGGAATTAATTTCCCCTCTCCAATATGTTTAGTATTTAATCCTGAGCACGTAACAAGGACATTTTTTTACCTGAATAGTCAGAGGTTATAGTGCCACTAATCATAGAGAAAGTGCCATCAAAAGTGCAAATTAAATATAAAAATGATAGATTCTGCCCACTCCCATGCACTCAGATATCTTTCCATTAGTTCAGTGTCAAATGTTAGATTTAACTGTGGTACATATGTAGACATAAATGTTATTTTAAAAATATTATTATATTTTTTAAAGTATCTCTTGTAAGACTGAGTATCTATTAGAAAAATGCTTCCCTAAACTGGACTTGTTTTTGCCTAAGAATTGCAGAGTTCAGAGCAATAAACCAAGTCTAGAAGCAAACAGTCTAGATGGCATGCAGGAAATTAAAGCCTAATTAGCAAATCTGGTGGGGAACTGTTGGGTTTATTTGCCTGTTTTCATCCATTGGGCATAAGGTAAAGCACTAAGTATAGGATCAAACACTGACACCAAAAAAGTAAACTGCTGTTTACATTTCTCCCCTCACCCCTCCCCAAATAATAACACTTCACTATGGACTAATCGCTGGCTAAATAGCTTCTTGGAAGATAAGCTTGGAAGACAGATGCATTGCTGCATTACAGAAGACTGTAGCTTTTTACCTTAAGGAAGTCTGAACTGGGGATCTGGTCCAACAAGCAGTTACACATGGGAGTAACTTTATCCACTTCGGCAATTACTCCAGATTTTACACATAAGTATAAAAAAGTTATCACGTTATCATGAAATTATTAGGAAAATAAAACTCATTTTCAGATTATTTCAGATGTGATTAATGCAGGAACAAACAATGTGGCAATCTTTCTTCACATCCCAGGTCTATGACAGAGATGCTAAAAATATGGAGATAACTAGCTGGGTGAAAAAAACCCTCCAGGCAGGAATTTGCAGTTATTGTTTACATTTACAAAGGTCTAGGGATTTCCATACTGTTTAACAGGCCTCTGCAATAGCTAAGCTTATCATCCAAAAATGTTCCCCTATGTGGCACACAAATGTCACACGAAAGATGGGGGTGGAAATCCTGCATGTAGGATGGACTCAGGAGAACTTGCTTTTGTATTAAATTTTGCGTTACATAAGTACAAGTGGTTATTTTCTTTACAATAGCATGGAGAAATCTTAAGAGGTAGCCAGGAAATTCCTGTGTGGGAAAGAAGATGCGGCAACGTTACTGAATAAATGGAGAAGCAAGTCATTGCAATGCTCCTCTTTTATTCTGGGTGCTTTCTGCAGAATGTCTGATGTGGGAGTTAGACACTGAAGAGTCCCATAACCTCATGTTATGGGACAGGGTTAGGCAGGGATGAGCATCTGGGGGTTAGGCAGTAGCATGACAAGGATGAGTGACTCCTCTACAGCTTGCTAAGGCACAGATCCTTCTAGGATCATGCAATTTTCCAGTGCATTTCTAGCAAGAAGCTGTGGAAAGTAGAGCCTGCACCAACAACATGGCTACAAGTCTTCTGAAAAGTGAATGTGCTGCAGAGCAAGCCGTTTAAGGCCAACAAAACTTGTCTAATTTGTGCCTCTCAGTGCAGTTCTCTAGTTATCACCCCAAGCTCTCCATGCTGACCTTCCCCCTTCCCACACCACACCATGCCAGCTAGCTTGCTTCAACAGGCTCAAGATTACTCTTCCTCTTCTCCCACCTCCCTCCAGGAAGGCTGCCTCCTCAAATTATTTTGAAGCTTCATCTCTTCTGATTCTTCCTTCTTCCAAGTACTGCTCTCCAGCATCGCACTGCAAGGAACAGATTTCTGCTTTTCTTCATCACAAGAAAACACTTTCCTTGCATGCTATGACATTAAGATGTAAAGACTTTCAGATTACTGTCTGGTAGACTTTGGGAAAGAAAAAGTGGTTGCTTTGTTTTTCTAAGTCTGCATTTTCAAAACTCCATTTTACATTAACTCATGTAGCTCATCAGGCTTGATTGTCCCAAGGGCACTTTCCCACCACAGGCCCAGAGACCACTCTGTCTTATCTTAAGTATTAGCTGGAGCTCTGCCACTGACTCTGTAGCTTTGTGTGCAGAACAGGCCCTTGATACCTCAGGAGTCTGCTAGCACAATCTCTCCTTGTTTACACAACCTGCTGAGGGAAATGAAAATCTTAGTCCTCAATACATGCTGAATTTCAAAAGAGAAAAAAAAATATTTTTCCAGCTTACCTTATGGGTTTAATTACTATGTTGACACCTATGTTAAAGCGCTGTGTGTTTAACATTCATAGGTTTTTTCACGTTTAACAAATACTAGTTTTCTCTTTCGACCTGCCACATCTTTCCTGCCAGGAGAATGGTGCCAAAACACCCACCTGTCTGAAATGGCAATCTTACCTATGTGGTTTTAAAGACAGAGACTTGCTATGTGAGCTTGATTAAACAATGATGCTTTGCATCAACATGCTCAGTGCACTTCCTTCTTTTTACCGCACTGGCTTCTGTGTAAACTCAATGTGAAAAATTATCTGAAGTCTAAGTGAGTGAAAAACTTCAATGGATTTAAGTTCACAAGCTGCAATATTATGAAAAGTCAGCCACAACACACTTCTGTGTTTGCAGAAGACATCAGTGCATCTCCCAGCTGTCAAGAGTACCAGGACATGGAGTCATCTTCAAGCAGGCTTTGGCTGATTGCACAAGATGACTGATAAATGCTCCATCACATTTGAATATTCTAGGTTTTCCCTGGACAATATCTACTTTCTTATATTCTGGATGTCCCTTCTCACTTGGGTCCTCTGATGCCCTAATCCCCAAGCTAGTGTCACTCATGGCAGTCAGCCTGTAGTGTTACAAGATCAACTGAGACATGGATCTCTAATAAGATTAAGACTTATCAGTATGGTTTTAGTCCTTTCCTTTTCTGAGACAGAGGAACAGAATTATTCAAGACTTGCAGCAACAACTCCAAGCACTTGCTAAATATTACCTTTCCCTCCCCCTCCTCTGAGGAATCTACTCAACAGTTTTGCAAATTTGTATAAACACTTTAATGAGAACAGAAAGCAAAAATAGCAAAAGTCAGTTGATATTTTGTTTGAAAATAACATTTATTTGAAATCATACAGATTTGCATTGTAAGTAACGTACTTGTCAGTATGTGCTTCGGTACTTTGGTAGTTAGATTTTCTGTAATCGGGAGAAGAGGTGAGCATTGATGCACGTGTCCTTTCCAGGAGGGCCCTTCACTCTATTCTTTTCTATCTTGGCGCAACAGTTTTTACACCTCATGTGAACTAATTACAAAGCCTTGTAATTTGGGATATGCTGCAGTTTTTCAAAAACAATCATTATTGTTTTACAAATGTTTGTGTTAGCATCTTGTAGGAGCATTTCTAGGAAGCTTCACATGGAGATGCATTGTACCTTTTTCTTTACTCAGTAACTTCAGGTCCTATGCTGGTGGATGTCAATTGGATGCCACAGAAATCTAGGAAAGGCATTTCACCCACTAGGGAAATCAACCCCCTCCCTCACCTACCTTGACACCCAAATCCCAGATACTGTAGCTTTGAGTGGCAGCTGGATTTTGAATCCCATGGGGAGACTCTGTGCCTCTTGATGGATTCATTGTGACACTGCCCAGACGGCCTGCAAACTGGCAGACAGCTCTGTTTGCCAAATGTCGACATTATCTAATTGGTATTTCAGCCCACTTCTCATTTTTAATGGACACGAGAAAGATCCAGCCAGCAGAGTGCTGAAGCAGCGGCAGCATGTTCGGCAGCCTCCCTTGGACAGCTGCAGGATGGCACCAGCAGCCAGGATGTGAAGGCAGGTACTTGAAAGCTGCTGGACCACTTGATGGAAAATACAGGAACTGAGGAGGAGAAAAGAGAGAGCAGAGGAATGAGAAATTCTGGGCTGGATGCTGGTAGTCAAAATAATGTCCTGTTATTGGGGTGGCTAAATAGCCTTGATCTCCGAACATATTTTACAGTGAAAGCAACTGTCCTCGTTGGAAGAACAGGCTTGCCGTAATCAAGAAATTAGTTAATATACATGTACTAATCTGTAAAAAGTCTCGTGATGCATTATATTCAGAAATATCGAATCTCCAAAGGAGTAACTTGGAGCAGAGTGCACAAAGTAGGCCATCTGCTGAAGCAGCTGAGAGATGGCAACTCATATATTAACGTGGCTGTCTATTCATTCATAATTGTTGCCTACATCTCAAGAAATAGATCTGTTTTTCTTTTTCATATCTATCTGCCTGGCCTGTCAGAGAAGTGGTAGATTACTTTTTCTCACTGTACTAAACTGTGGGTTTCCAAATAAATTATTACACCTCTCTTGGCTTGCAGCAATAGTGTGGCAGAATGGATAAACAATTCACGCGGCTCTGCTATCACTCTAAATCTTCATCAGACACTGTTTCAGTGGCTGCACACCTTTATCTTAACCATGTCATTCCTAATTTCCTGTCAGAGGGTCTTTCCACATTATTTCATATTGCTTTAAGTGGCAGGATAGACATCCATAGAAAAAAAAACATTATACAAAATACTGCCTGGATGAGAAGAGGTGTGGTGCAAGAGAGACAGGCATGAGTCAAGATGCTTGAAGCTTTCTTGACATTGGAATCTCGTAAGATTTTTAAATATCACCACTCTCTAAATAAAATGTGTGGCCAAAAAAAAAGTCAGCACTACCAGATAAATATCTGATCTAACACTTGTAATTAAGCTACTTCAGCAGTAACCCAGAGACTAAAAGAAGAATATGTGATTATATGTATAACCAGGCCTTAAAAAAAAAACATAGGATAAGTGTGAAGTTTGAAAGTTTCAGGTATAATTTTCAAGTTCATTTTTTTTTTCATCTTCTATTTCTTTAATATTAGCTTCATTTTCACTTGGTGGAGCTCGAATATTTTACATTGCACTCCTCCTGTTTGGTAAGCACACCTTCCTAAGTACGGACTGCATTCATGATAAAGGATTTTTTAAAGCTTAACATCAAGAAGGCTTTTAACAGGCTACTGTGAAAGGATTTTCAAGTTTTAGTAAGAATTATGACATTACTCATTATTCTAGCAACACATTAAACATAAAGGAAAGCTTTCCTACAGTCTCAATAACATTTTCCATAATACCCACTTCTAACTGCATGCAGGTGCATGTTTTCAGTCACTCTCCACAGTTCCTTAACAATCATTACAAATCCCACTTATCTAAACTAGTGATTAAAAACCTTTAAGGGGAAGCTGTTTAATTAAAAGTAAAGTAGACATTTATTGTGTGTTTAGTGTGCCAATTTTGGTATGACCTAAGAACCATTCCCTAATTAAATTTTGTAATTCTTTCATATATTACAACTACAATATGATAACACAGAAGAAACATTAACAGCTAATTCAAAACTCCTGTGTGCATTTCTAACATATTACCTAGGCTACGTTTTCAGTTCTCAGGCTGGATCTTGCCTCTGTCAAAATCTGTGGGAATATATTTACATTTTTCCCATCATCTTTAACAAAACCAGAAAGACACCTGTGGAACCCAAGGTCATGATTAATTTATATACATTTATCTAAATCTGTTATAATTTCTTTTATTTCAGTGGAATCAATCCAGATTGATGAAGTCATTCTGTATGTAGTATTTTCTACAGCTTGCATACTTTTTCGTCACATTTTTTCATCATTATGTATATATGTGCACACATATACAGAGAACCTGACGCTAATTACCCTCACAGTAATATAAACCAGAAATAATTCCACTGCTATGGGTACATTCACACCAGAAATGGAGTAAAATCAAGTTTAAGAGTATGTCCTTGCTTAGCCACCGGACAATACACATACTTTTTTTGTGCATAATATACCTGCTTCCGTACATATTCGCATCAAAACGTGGCGAGTCTTAAGATCAAAATGTTGCCTTTGTGTTCATCGGAAACTGGGGAGGTTTGTGTTCTCCCAGTAACACCATGATGAATCAGTCACTTAAAACATTACTATAAAACACAAGTATGACTGCAGCGCCTTGCAAGGCACCAGACGACTGACAGTGACGTGAGAACACACCTCTCTTGTTCCGTTTTTTATCGTTATTACTTTAACATTGACATCTGACCTCTTTAGCTGCTTGTGTGTAGTGAAGTGTTCCTGGCTCACACCTGGTGTCGGTAATAAAGCACAGCATGCATAAATAATGAAGATATGTTTGTGAAACTTCACTAAGTGGCAACTGCCTGTGACAGAGATCCCGCTACCAGCACTTACTGCTGGAAAGGTTTGTTAATGGAGGCTGCTCAGCGGATGACAAAATGACCCAATTAAAGTTTATTCCAAATGACATCAGGGTCATAAAAGGAAACAAAAGAGGAGGAAATGGCTCTGGTGGCTGAAAATATATTGCAATGTATATTATTACATCTGAACTTTTTGCTATCACAGGAGGGCTTCATATTCACTTAGAACAATATCTACTGAAAGCCAAGTTAATGAACAGGGCAACTCTTGGCTAGACTGAAAAACGATGGCTTGTGACACTCTGCTGGATCCTGCTTTCCAGGAAAAGATCTAGTAAGAAAGTCTTTCAAGACTGGGATAGGAGAGACATTTCTCCTGTCACATACTGGATCAGAGAATTTCTAGATGAGTAAAGAATTTCAAATTCAAGTAGTCAGCCCATACGTAGGGAAAAGCTCTCACATACACAGTAAAGTACTTCTCGTGTAGACTTTGTCCTATTCTGATTTATTCTGAAATTTCTAGATGAGGGCTGAAACTGCAGGCCCCTTGAGGACTAGACATATGGCCCAATTTATAGAAAAGTTATTTGCTTCCAAGTGCCCCTTTCACTGGAAAAGAGGAAATGTGTGCAAATGAAAGGAGACTGAGGTGCTCCAATGAGAAATCACCAGGCAATAAAGTGTCAGTGATTTTGAGCCACCTGCAGTTCATTTTCCATTGGTTCCAGTCATCATTCTGCACAGGAAAGGAGGAAAGACTGTATTGTTAGATTTCTTTTGCATTCAGGCTCCACCAACGCCTTGTGATGTACCTAATGCTGAAAGAAGCTGTATGATTCTTTCTTCAGGCAAACAGGAGCAGCAAGGAGAATACGGGATCAGACCATAAGTATCACTTGTGCCTGTTCATCCAGGTGAAATGAAAATAGATCAGCTCACTTCTGTCTGAGAGGCTGCAGGGCCAGCCTGGAAGTCCTAGAAACTCCTTACACAGTGCAGAATCAGAATATTTAAGGGCATTTTTAATTTAGGGCATTAATTTAAGTCCTGTTAGCATGTTTTAATAATTTACTACTGCCCCAGCTCAGGCAAACGGTTCCTCTGCCCCACTCAGGTTTGATTCATGAGAAATTTCATTTCTTAGGAAAGTTCATTTTCAGGAATTTTTTTTCCTTTTTTTTTTTTTTTTTTACTTTGCACTACTACATACTTGCAGCAAGTGTGCAATCAATGGCTATTTTGCAGGCAAGGAGCAGAAACCTGTTGTTTCTTACATGTGCACTTCACCAACCACATTGCTAAAGGTATAGCAGCAGGCCAGTGGTTGCCTAAGCTGGGAATCTTCAGATTTCTAGGGGCTGCCTCTTGCAGCCACTCTAAAACATATTTTGTCTATTAGCTTTTAAGATACAGCTTTAACCCCATAATTTCATTCTTCTCTAGAGGGAAAGGATATTTAGGGAAGAGGGTTGGGCAAACATTTTGTTATGTTTCCTTGACATATGAACACATCTTCCAACAATCTCAAAACATCCTGGGACACAGGTTTTGTGTGTAATAGTCCTTGGTAAATTCTTTTTCTGTACTAACTGTGCCTGAGTTTTGTAAATGTAAATTTTTGGCACTCATTTTATGCCAGCACTAAAAACAAAGCAAAATGAACACCAGGCCTCCACAGGCAGTTAGTTTAATACAGAAACACAATTTTCTCACAATGGTTGGATGCTTTCCTTGCAAAGTGTGATGCTAATTGGAATACAGCAATCTTCAGCGTGAAGATTTTGTGTGGGTAGAAATAAAGATAAAACAAGTAGAGTCATGCTTGCCTTAATAAAAAATCATGCTACCCTTTCAATATGAAAATGGGCTTTGACCCTTGTTAGCTAAATGAGTATGAGTGAGAAATTGAGCAGTAATATTTAGGCCAATCAGTCTCCACTATGCTGCTTCTCTTAGTAGAGGAAATTGTTTGCCTTCTACCCCAGCTCCATTCTGGTGCTTCTTGGCATGTATTACTTTATTGTGAAGGAAGCTCCTTCTCACATTCCAGGAATGAGTGTGTGCCCTTGTAAAACCAACAAGATTAAGAAGTTTGCCTTAAGGCAGTGATTCCTGCCTTAGCAAAATATACTGCAGAGCTGCAGATCAACATTTCCTGTCACCTATCAAAAAGAGGGTGAAAATCTTGAATAACAATCTCTTCAAAACTAGGAGTAAATGTTTTTTTCATTTACATTTGTGCACAACTTCTAGCAGCTATGTTTTTCATTTTGGTTTGTTTGGGGTTTTTTTTGTCAGCAGAAAAAGAAAGCCTGCTACTGCAGAAATCAATGCTTTGTAATCCCACCATCCTCAATGTGATCTTGTGAGATCGCATCTTGGGAAGGAGATGTCTGAGAGAGCGGAACACAGGCAGTTCAGCCGTGCTGCTGCTGTCTCCCAGCTCCTGCTGTTGAGAGCCGTCACACGGACCGCAGCGTAACTGCTAACGCACCGAAAGCAGAGCATGTGATCAAATCCTCTCCCAAAAATAGGTCCTCGGTAAGCAGTCGTCTTTCCTCATCCCCACTGTGTCAGCGTCAAACCAGTGTGATTAGGCAGGGACGACACTGATGTAGTACAGTAGCAGCAACCTTTCAGAAGAAAAGCGAAATAACAGCCCTAGTCGCTTGCCCTCTTTTCAGGAGTGCAGCGGTATTTATCCGATGTGTGAGAGCTCTTAGCCTCAGCTTTCTGACAAAATTTCTATTGTAGCTAATTATATTCTCCTTATCTACAAACCTCCCATGCTCCAGCTAGCTTGAGTGGAACTTTTCCAACCGAATGTTTTTTCAACGGAAAACTGCTGTTTGATTGAAAACAAAGCTCTTCTACAAAAGTGTCAACTTCAACAAAATCTGGAAAACAATTACAACTCCTTCAGTAAGGTTAAAATACCCTGCATTAACCTTTTCAGAACAGTGACTCCATTTTTCATTTTGAAATTGCTCCTTCAGATTGTGTTATATTTTAATTGGAGATTAAAGACTGGGGCTTAAAATGAAATTGTTTTTAAAATGTCACTTCAAGTGATTTGATTTTATTCTGCTTCAGAAGCAAAATAAATCTTGACATTCTGAATTTTGCTGTGAAAGAGAAATCTTTTATCCTTTGCAATTTTGCTCATTTGGTTTTGGTTCCACACTATGGTGCATCGTTACTGTCCTCATTAAGGAAATGGATGCATATTCTCCACATAGGACTTGTATGTTAGTCATGGTGACTGTAGCTGGGTCCTATAAAGAACCACATTTTTCTCCCTGCCATTGCCATGAAGTCTTATGCTGGCCTTCTGTACTAACAAGTGTAAGAGCTCTGATCGCTTGTTCTTACAAGCGAACTGCTGTTAATGTTTCTAAAAGTTTCCTGTATCACAGCCTGAACAGTGTGTCATGAAAACCAGTCACATATTTCTGCTCTCCATATACTCAAGGAAAAGAGAAAGAAATCAACACATAAAGATTCTGATTAAAAAAAAACTTTTGAAATTTTCACAGCTGGATGTCCTCCACAGAAAATGTCCTGTTCCTCCATTCAGATCACACTTCCCATATAACTTCGGCTGCTGGAGTGAGCACCACATTCCAAACAGAGCAAGACAAAGGGAGGCTCCAAAACATGAGGATTTACAAGTTATTGAGAATATCTGGAATTGCATGTGAAAGTAAATTGAGGGAGCACAAAGTTGATTAAACTGCTGTCGTAACAGCAGAGTTAGTAGATGGTGCCAAACTTTTGCTTCTGGATAGTCCTTTAGTGTAGAACAAGATGGAACAGATTATTGTCAAGTGGTCTTTTGCTGACAATTCAGGCTGAACTTCAGGACATACAACTTCTAATGTTGTCTGCCTTAGTACAAGGAAGGGCTCTGTGTCCTCAGCACTTCTGAAAGCATGTCCCATGGATTGTGCTCACCGATTCTCACTAGAAAAAAAATAGTCTTAACATCTGACCTCAATCTCATCTGAAACATAATAGGGAGAATAATGCTAAAGTATTTCACAGAGCTGTCATGAAGTTCAGGTCAATAAGTGGTCAAGTAATGTTTGCAAATACGTATCATTCATAGATTCTTACCAGTTGAGGATCTGTCCTTGAATGCTGATTTCAATGTACATATTCTACTTCAAACAAATCAGGTCAGTCTACTTCTAATTGGTTCTCGCTTTGATACTAGATTATGAGATTCCGGAGCATCACAGAGTCACTAGGATTGCTATGATTCATCAAAGAAAGCATCAGTAAAGCTGTGGTATGTAAACATAGGTGCTGGCATTAGAGAACACCTGCAGAAGACAACTAGAATAGTCAAGGTCTAACTCAGACTTCATTACTGCCTTGTCTGATTAAGTTCATGCCAGTTAGTGCATTTTAGAATCCTTGTGCATCTGGCTGATGCATAAACCGCATCAGGCAGAGATGCTGTGTCTATATTTGTTATCCAACATAGGCAAGTAGCTTTCTAGATCCCTGGAATGGATGACACCTACGGCATCTGAATACAAAGCAGGTAGTATCACAGCTCCTTGTAACCAGGGTACAAGAACTGAGGTCACCAGCACTGGTAAAGAATACCCTGACAGCACCGAGACGTATCAGAAAACACCCATTTATCAAAGCAAAATCATTTTTTGTGAAAATATATCTGGTTTGATACATCCCAATTAAACCACAGGTGTGGTTCTGATGGAGAGTTGCCTGCCAGGAAAGACCCCCCTTAGAAATCCAGGCATCCTAGTCTCCCAAGGTCAGGGACAGGATTTCTAGTCACACCAGGCAGCCTTGGTTCCTGTTCTGCCTCACTCCTAAACAGAGAGGTCTGAAGTCCTTTCATCTCTTTGCCTTACTATCCTTCTGCTAGAAACAGAGGTCTCTGTAACTGATACTTTGCAGGGCAGTTCTGAAACTTGCTGCTTTTTCAGTTGGGTGGTTGGATGCTGCCAGCTGAACTCTTCCTTAAACAAGCAGGAAATACATACTGCTGGACTAAGTTTGCGCATTTTTGTAAACACAGAAGAATACAAACCCATATCCCACTCAAGCCAATCAGTTTTGCTAGTGACTTTAATGGATTTCTGAATGTTTTCTTGAAAATAATCTGATTAAACCTTCTTATGGTTCATGGTTATCTTCTAATACAACCTTGTCAGGCGGCCCACCTGGAAACTCTTGGTATCAGCTCTTCAGCCTGAACTCAAATAATACTCTAGCAGGCTGTGTTAAATTGCTTCAGATAATACGCTCAGCAATGCACAGCCCTAAATTAGGTTGTCTATGAAATTAATTTATATTAAACAGTTGCTTTAAAATCAAATGAAAAAGCAATTCTTCCTCCTCCTTCCCCCCTCCTCAGACGTTCTCATGCACAATTGAAGTTCCACTTAGCCTAAATCATCTTGGTGATATATGAGAGGGCAGTGGATGGTTCTTTCATCCAACATGTGTAAATGTCTAATTACTAATCAAAAATGCACTTGGATAGTAGGAAAGGTTTCTTTATTCGATCAGAATTATAAAGTAGCAGATTTCCAGAGGAACTGAAAAATATGCAAGTCATGACAAAGTATTGATTGCATAATAATGTGATGTCAACAGTGCAGAATAATCATGTTTGCAGGTGGGAGCTTTACATACATTATACAGCAAAGGTTTTACTGTTGAAATGGAAATATAAATCGAGCAGTATGTATTTCTAGAAAAAAAAAAAAAGCATTATTCACATACTAATACCCGTCTTCTACATCCTGATAGAGCATTATGATCTCTCTCCTAGACTGACTAATGAAAAAGGAAAAATTCAGTGTTTGGAATTAAATCTGATGTGGATGACATTTAAGGTCATGAAAGACAATCTTAGTTGTACTGAAATCTTTTAATCTTATTTGCAGATTATTCCATCAGTGGCTCCCTGGAGTTGCAAAAGGATTTTATTCTCATATCTTTATTATTTAATTGAATGTTGAAAGTGTAACATATTGTAAATTGCTCTTAATTTTAAAAAGTACTTTCTTGTCTCAACATCAGAGCTTTTGCAGAGGTACAGGAGTACTGACTCAGAAATGTACCTGGGCAAATTCAACAGTGGCATACAAAGCGGTTGGACATAATTAGGTAAGGAAATTACTATAGGGGGTGAAGTACATAATCATACTTAATTGTGATTCAACAGATGTTCAAAATAACTGTAACTTACACCAATGTGATGTAACAGCCAAATTTGATGCTGTGTTGTATCAGGATGCAATTCCCATTGAAATCACCAGGTCCAAATAATTAGGCGCGTCAGACTACTGAATTCTGTAAGCAGGAATACATTCGGCCCTGTGTAAACACTGTGGCAAATTAGAGGGGCGCTGGTATGTTTTTCCTTATCATGGTCATCACTTTTTGTACAACCTACTGTTTCCTTTCCTTAGTGAAGTTTAAGATGTTGCTGTTCTTCATAGATACGAAACACCCAGACTTAACCTCCAACACCTCTTTAAGGATTAAATTTCACATTCAGCAACTGAATTCGAGACAGCTTTCCCAACAGCCTAAGTAGCTGAACAGTTTATTGGCAGGACTAACACATCACCAGTGCTGATGGTCCAGTTTGTGTAGGAGCAGTTCAGGGCTCGTCTTCACTAACCAGCCAGCCCAAGTCTGAGCTTCTGTCTTCACCTGGCCTGCACTGGAAGTTTTCTCAGCAAAGCTGTATCGACAAAGCCAAAACCTTTTTCTCACTGTTTTCTGTTTTTACCTCCATTCACCTGGAGGTATGATCCATGGTTCCTGCATTAAGACGAAGAACGTATCGCTTCCTTGAATTACAGGAAGAGCTGACAATGTGAGTGGTTTTAGCTTGCATGCTCCATGCAAAACTGTGCAATCCCACCACAAAGACAATCTGAACATGGTTTCGAATCACTTCCCTAAACAGGCCTGCCAGTCTGTGTCTAAAGACTTTTCATGTGGGTTTGAAGATACTTAGGAAAGACGCTTAGAGCGTCTGTCAAACAGTGACAGCAGAACTTCAGTAATGAGGCTAAGGATTGGCAGACTCCATACTTCAGTGACCAGCCACAGCAGAAGTCCTCTGAGTAGTTATTTCAGCCATCTAACACCAAGCTTTCCAGCAGACCCTCTTTCCTGGTCTGGTCCCTCCATGGCAGGAGAAGCCAGTGGAGAAACTGCACTGGGAAGATCCATTGATGCTGCATTACCTGGAAGCCAGACAAAGCCACAGGCGTCTTTGACACCAGCAGTGGCACCTGCAGGACCACTGGACCCTGGAGGTGAGGCCACCTCTCCCCGAAACCAATGTCACTGCATCTGCATAGGAGTCTACAGTGTTCTCTCACTACCTACTTCCATGCATTTCTTGTAGGACAGTCTGATTCATTTATTTCCTGGCCACTGCAGAGCTGTCTCTGGTAGGTATTTATACAGCAACAATTGCAAACCACTTGTGCACAGGTATTTATAGAGCACCAATCGCATGCAGTTGTGCCTAATGACTGATATTAGCATGATGTGTCAAATACACAATCTTTCTCTGCAAACAGCAGGGTCCAAACAACTCAGCTAATAAAACAGGCAATGCAGAGCACGTATGTGGCACCACCTCACCTATCCTATTTTTGACCGTTAAAATAAATTATATGGATCTCAAGTACATGAAAATAACGCAACAAGACTACTGAACTTGCAGGCATGTCAATATCTCGCAGCAAGGCTTACAAGAGAGGGTTTTGTTCCTCAAAAGTAAACACTTTGCATAAATCGGCTTTTTTGTGATAAACTAGGAGGACTACTGCTAGTGTTCAGAGCAGGGGAGAATGGAGCAGCCAGGCTCTCCCTTTCCTTACAGGAGTGCCTGGGTTCACAGCATGGGACTGCCCACACCCAGGCAATGTCCACCTTGCAGCATGAATTAATGACCAGTACCTGCAAGGCGGGAGAGTGTTAGCCCCATTCTGTGCCCTGGGAAATGGTGAAGGTAGCAACCAGCCTCGTGTTGCGGTTAAGTAATTGGCCTCGTCTTGCGGGCAGGATGTGACACACAGAATGACAGACTTGCAGGACAGCACTGTCATCACAGCAGTGCCTCCTTCCCCTGTCCAGCTTCCCTCTCCCTCTTCTAGTCTCCTCCACCATTAAATAAAATGAAGGCTATTTTGAAGAGAGTAACTTGCACTGGGTTATACTGGGCTGATGTATTAAGTGAAAATATTGTTGATATTACTGTCTCATGGAAGCAGAGACAGGGAAGCAGACGAGAGGAAGCACCAGAGATAGACAGATGTAGTCCACACTTGCCCAGAGAACAGAAGGACATACAAATTGTCATGCTGGCACAGGACAGTTGTCTGGCTTATTTGTTATCGGTCTGTGGCATTGGCCTGTACCAAGTGTTTTAGAGGAATGTCAGAAACTGCCGACATTGACTGTAAAATTACCTGCCCATCATGGAATTTTTTCCTAACCATAAGCAATCAGTGGTTGGTCTACAACCGTCCAGCTCACCTCCCCTGTGTTTGTGTATGTCTCTGTTCCTCTCTAGCCTAACTGTGAATATAATTCATTAAGTATTTGTAAATTTATCAGAAACCTACCTAGGCATTGAATTCATAGTTTTCACGAATTTAATGCAGTGTCTCTGAGAGTCAAATTCTGCATTTGGAAATTGTGCTTGTGACACATGATATAGATGTCTTTATTTTCTTTGATAACACACAAAAATAAACATACCTGAGCCAAAAATCTCCCACTGTGTGGAAAGGTGGCTCTCTTTCAACCACAGACACTCCTCTGCACCTGACAGAGGAAAACACAGCATAGCTACTGTCACGGGAAGATGTTGCAACCGACTGCTTAGATTCTTAAGACAATCATTTTTCCTAAGAGGTGTGCATGGCTGGATGTTACTTTGAAATCAAGCCCCGTGTGCATGAGAGAGAGAATAGAGGTGTGCCAGTATAGTTTTCAGATCTATATGGATATACAATTATTAAATATACATATATATATATGTACACACATGCAGGAATGTATACAAAAGCTGGTGCACTCAGGAAACAGATTCCAAACTGGGAAATAAAACTCTTCCTTTATTCTTACAAAGGGGAGCAGGAACAGATTCTGCTGTATCATTCCTGTTAGCAGACAGAGGCAGGCAGAGTGATTGACTGATCCATTGATTTTGATCACAGTAATGGCAGAGATTTTGCTACAATGGCCAAAATCACAAGTTGGGAGCATTATTGCACTCTTAAAGTAAATGTTTGCAACCCAAAAGTGATACTTTACAAATTTTATCAGAGCCCCTCACCCCATCAGCATCACCACCATTTTATACTTTTCAGTGGCAAAAAAAAAAAAACCAGAAAGTCAATACTACCACTGCCATTTTGGTTTACCTTGAATGAAAGTGCTGCCAGGTGACATTAGCAAAGTATCAAATGCACATACTTGAAAAGGTATGCTATTGAATGGTCACATCACCAGCAGTTCAAACTAAAATGTGTGTCTTACACGTATAAAATATGTATGCAAAATAATATGACTCACTATCAGCTGCTGGAAGTCTTAGAAAGCAAAGCAAAGTGTCAGGGTATAATTTTTTTTTTTTTTTTTTGCTTTCATTCTATTAAGGGCATGTCTAAAGAGAGCAACACTGCCCTTTCAGATATTAGCTTTTGTGCCAGTTAATGCCTAGAAACTTTCCAAACAAACTGATGTTTCACTCTACATTCAAAGAATAAAAGTTTTAAATGGGATCTACAGGTTTCATATACCCAAATCCTCCCGAATCTTGTTATATTACTTAGAGTCTAAAGCTTTTTTAAGAATACTGCCTTGCATAACTCTCTATGTAAAATAAAGGACGTAGTTTTTCATTTGCTAGCTTCTGTGAACTCACTGCTAATGTTTCCAAAACACTTCTTTCTTCCCACAGTCACACACTGGCCTCTTCTCTCTCTGCCCATGTAATTTCCCTTCCCATCCTCTCTGTCTCACCTTTTTGCCCTTACCGCTATTCTCTTACTACTCAAGTGGCTCAGAGTCTCCTATCTTATTTTCCCAAACTGCTCTTTTTCTTCCTTTTAATAGCGCTTCTTTACCAAGTATTCATTATCGGCTGTGCTTTCTCTTCTTTCTCCTGTTTCCCTACACGTCTCCAAGTGATTCTAACCCAGGCTACGTTGTTTGAGCTAACATAAATTGTCTCACAGCAAAACGTACTCCAGTGTGCTGCATACTTCATTTGCAAAAATTCTCAAGTGACGGAAAAAGTAAAATGCCAAGAAAGTTTTTCACAGATCCCTCTGGCCAACAGCCTCTTTCAAAAAGACTCAAACCCAGCAGAACCCCCAGGCTTCAGGAGCCTTAGCACATACTTAGAGCTTTCTCCCATTTCTGCAGCATGTGTCATAATGGTTTACATTGAAAGGCCAACTTATCTTGAGATTTGATGACCCTCCTCAGTGTGGACTTCAGAATTTAAATGTTTCCACACTCCCTTATCTAACACTTTATTCTTTCTCACATTCCTGTTATTTATATGGGTGCGCAGGCAGAGTGGGTTAGCCAAAATCATTGATGGAAATGTATGCTGCTTAGTTTTCAAAAAGATTGTATTTCAGCTATCCTTATTTCAGATCACAGCACATAGGCTATCATCTAAAACTTGCAAATACTCAGAGAAATAGGGACAACGCAGCTAGCTTTGCTAGGAAAGGTGGCATCTCTAGCACAGACTGCATAAATGTTACATGCGAGCGTGAAAACACATATGGGATTTGCAAAATACATAAACATTTTAAAAAACCTTTGCATTTGACGATATCAGACATTCTTTCTAACGGGAAGCTAGAGTGACACAGAGAGAAGCTGTTTCCTAATCAGGTGCTGCCTGTACCCAAGCAGTGTAATCTAATTTGCAAGTAGGTGACCTATATGTCTGGACATACCTGATTATTTATTCAACTAATCAAATTATATTGTGTCATTTGACGATAGCATGTACACAGTGCTGACACGATGTTATTTTTTGTCACCAGATAAGGGGAATTGATTCTAATCTATATTACTTTTGTTAGTCATCAACTCTTACACCTAGACCTGCCAAGGGAAGCATGAATGTATTTTGTGACGTTCGATAGCACACATATTATTGGGTCATAGTAAAGATAGGCATTGTTAAACACAAGAAACCCCAACGACCATCATAATTTGATCAACTTTTTCTACATACCAGTAGTTTAAGGGTGAAAGCACCCTTCCACCCTTCTCCCACCAGCACTTGCCCATTCCCACTTCTTCATTTTTTTTCCTTCTGTCATCATCCGGTTTTAGGAAGAGATCACCGCGTGCTAGACTGCATCTGCTGAGAAACCTTGCCCCTTGCTATCCTCAAATGCATTGAAGTCTTAAGAATGCCCTCTGTTCCCGTGTGTGCACTTGTGATGCCTGTTTTATAATTAATTTCAAGTGATGTGTCATAACCCGGACAAAAGGCTGTCCTTTTTTTTTTTTTTCCTCCCATTGACTGATTTCATCCTCTAACAATATCTGCTGCAAAGGTCAGTGAGCAATTCTTCTGAGATACCTGCTAGGGGTGGGGGGACTCATCAGGACGAGTGCGTGCCTGTGCGACCTGGTGAGGAGCAGCGACCAAGGCCTCAACGGATCTCGATATTTACCACATCCTCCCCCGAACCTTTTCTTTTTTTTCTGTCGGTGACCCAGGAGGTTATTTCAGTGGGGAGGAGGAGCGGAGAGAGAGAGAGGGTGCTGAGGCCTTAGTGGGAAGGAGGAAAGCTTTTAAAATACGTAATTAGGAGCCGCTCACAGAGGGAGGGAAGCCTCCCCCTGCGAGAAGGGATGGGAGTGCGATGGCAGTAATCACTGTCCTTGTCGCTCCCACGGGTGGGGGGCTCTGGCCCCGGTACAGCGAGGTGGGGGTGGGGGGGTGGGCTGGGGAAGGGCAGGGGCTTGACCGCGACCCTCAGCGTCGCAGCCGCCGGTTCTCGCCACCGCCGCCCCCGTCGCGGGTGGGAGCCCCGCCACTCCACTGCACCTCGGACGCCTGCGCCCCCCGCTTCCCCCGGCCCCGCTCCCCTGGGGAAAGGCCCCGTGGCTGCCGGGCCCGGGGCTGCTGGCGGGCTCGCGGGAGCCGAGGGAGAGGGAGGGCGAAATGCGCCAGGTCGGGCGAAGTCGGCGGCCGCGGGGCTGTCACTGTGCCGGCGGCACCGGGCGCCCTACAGAAGCGCGTGGCCAGGCAGGGGCCGCCTCCGCTCCACGCGTGTTCGCGACACCCCCGCCCCGGCCCCTGCCGCATTCTTCCCACAGGGCGCCGGGCGGGGTAAACGCAACTTCAGCTGCCGGGGCCGTTTTCATTCTTTCCCACCCCCTCCCGGCACCCCAGTTCCGCGCCTCCCCTTCCCGCCTGGAAAGCGCGAACTTGGGCTCAAGTGGCACCGCGGCTGCAGGCGAGCCACACCAGCCCGTTACCCCGTTTGCAGGGAAGGAAACCTTTTCCGGTCCCGGTTTTTCCGAAGGGGAATCGCGTCCTGCCTCCCACCTTCCCAGCCTTCATCCTCCCAGGGTACGCACGCGTGTAATTACCGGTGATTGTGCGAACGCAGCCCTGAGCAGAAGCATGCGGGTACTGTGGAGAGCGAAGGGAAACACCGTTAATTTAAGGCAATACACGCGTGGGTTGTGCTCTTTCTTTTCTACACCACCCTACAGATATTGCACGTTAAGCATCAACCCAAACATCAGCGACTCGTTTCCTAGTCGCCTTTTTTTTCCCCGTGAGGCTTTTTTTTTTTTTTTTTTTTTTAACGGATCACCAGGTGATCTGGGAATAAACGATGGATCGCTTCGCGGACCGGCGAAAGAAGAAAGTGAGAAGACGATTTGTTAGTCCTGACTCTACCCGAGCAGAATGCTGCCTGACATCCCTCCCGCCGTGATTGCTTCTTACACAACTCCCTGTATTCACCGCCGACCGCTCCGCTCGGAAAGGGGGGGAGGTTGGGGGGGGGGGGGCGGGTGACACGGGTATAATATAACGTCGGGCCTTCCCCGCACTTGCTTCCCCTCCTTCAGAAGAGAGGGGCTTCGAGGCGTGATCATTAACTTCGCTGATCATCATTTGGTTTCTTTGGAAGGAGGCTGAGCGGTCTTTTTCTTAACCCAACATTTTTTTTTTCTTTTTTAATTTGTCCAGATGACATTCCGCGTCCCGCTCGCCCCCGCCCCCGCGGCGCGCACACACACGCGCGCACACACTCGCACCGCTTTTCTTTTCATCATCAGCAAATAAAGATTAGGTGGGCAGATTATAGAAAGCGTTTTCAGTCCTGTGCTGATCTTTATTCCAGAGCCTTTGTGATGATATTGATGATGATGATGGTCAAGTGGACAGTTTGATTTTTGTGTTTGGAGCTAGTTATAAAGAATCAATATTATATCAAGGGGTAACTTTCGTGATAAAGGACTTTAACCACTCCGGCTATTCATCATAAGTCTGTAGCAAGCAGATAGGTCAAAAGAAATTATATTGCACTAAAGAGTGTGTCTTCTTATCTCTCCTATACCAGGGGAATAAGGGACAAGCCGATCGATACAGTAGCTGCTGTATACTTCTTGCAATTATCAATAGCTGATTTCGTCTTTTGAGGCCTGCATCTATTAATACAAACTAATAATAATCTTCTGAGCATATCTGTAGCCAAGGGGACGAAAGTTTTTATACTTGACGGCACTATTTATACAGCTAGGGTTAGGGAACGGTGTTACACCGTGTGTGCGTGGCACGCATATATAAACACATATACATTTCCATATTCATCTCGCTTGTCATTTTCGGAAGCACGCAGATTTTTGCAAAGGGGCTAAAAGCCCTGATTTGGCATGCGTGCTGTATTCCTACGCGTACTTCCTGGAGTATGTGCTGGCAGACACGCGTGGCAGTACAAATAGAGGGGCTTAATGTATACAGCACCTACGTGTGCCTGACATGTCCGTGTGAGCTTAAATGTGCGTTGCCTTGCTAATATCCCCACACCTATCTACGTTACAAACGTTCCACAAAGTACTTAAAATTGTTGGTTAAATTAACGTATCGTCTGTTAGGTTAAGGAACGGAAGTGGACGGTAATTGGAGTTTGCTAAGTGTGAACATAAGCTTTTGTGTCTATGAATCGATGTTTATTTAGATCCAAGGGTGGCACGATATTAAATAAAAGGAAAAGTCACTTAAATGCTTAAGGCAAAACGTTTAGGCACGGTTGTGCTGTCGACCAGTTCTATAAATCTCGTGGTGGGGCTAGTTGCTTTCCGCAAAAAAAAAAAAAAAAAAAAATTGTAATAGAAAAGAAACATCTTTATAATTGACATTTGACATGCTGTTTGGGTTAGGCTGTGGTAGACCAAGCACAGATTCCCCTCTGATGGAAACATTTATCATCGTGATTGCTGCAGAGTGGCAGGTGGTGTTATCAATTACCTCTTCTTACCAATAATAATATTAGTATGGTAATATCTTTGCTCATGTGAGAACGAATTAGCGGTCAGTTGTTGCAGCTTTAAACAGACAAAATTGTGCTGGATTTAACCCCAGGGTCCTCAAACAAAAGTTGCTGTGCAGAAAGGGGGTGGGAAGAGCAGGAGATGACAGAAAATAAAGCCCAAATGATTGCACGCCCCTTCGAATAAAGTTGCTGAGCAAAATAATAGCTGTAAAAGACAGTAGATGCACGAAACGTCAGATCTATCTCATCCGCGTGTTGGTAACTTTGATGGGTTTAAGAACAACAACCTTGTGTAAAGCACGAGCGTAGACAGAACGACTTATATGCTCCTCGTGGAGTCAATCTTGTAGATAAGCTTTTTGAAGGCTTTTGTTAACCCTCAGTAAGGCCAAAAATTAAAACAAACGCCCAGCTACGTGTCCCATTAATGTAAAAAATAAAGCACTAGTTGGTAAATAATAATATTAAGCAGGCAGAATAATAACGCGCCGCTTCCGACAATGAAAGCAATCTCGCGGAAGAAGAGGACAATTAACAGATTTTAATTACGGAGAGAAAAGCAACTTTTTCTCCCGGTCGCCAGTAAAGCCTTTTAGCGGACCCACCAGCCACGGCGAGGGGGACGCGAGCGGGCGCGGTTTGCGCCGGGACACGCGTGGCTGCCGGCCGCGCAGCTGCCGCGCACCCCTGCGCGGTGCCTCCTCCCCCGCTCGCCTGCGCGCACCTCCCTGCATGGGCGCGCAGAGATTTACGCGGCTAAGCCATTCCCCCCACCACCCCCTCGCCGTGGCCGTCTTTTTCGCAGCCCAACTTCAGCGAACGCATTTTTTTTTTTTTTTTTTTTTTTTTTTGTTCGCCCTCGAGTCAGGAAGATTAATTAAAAGCTCCGTGGAAAACTTTGCGGTGTAATGGGGAGCCGTGGAGGCGGGGGGGGGGGGGCAGGGGCCGGAGGAGACGCGTATCACTTCATAACTTTCCACTCGCCTCCCGAGCCCTCTGCTCTCTCAGGGTTTTCCACACGGGTCGGGTAGAAAGTTTCCCCCGGCGATTAGCGCCGGACCCGGGGCGGGGAGTTGGGGGGGAGACGGGGGGGACCAACTGGGCTCGGAGGGGTGGGGGGAGGGCAGCGGCCGCGCCGCCCGGTAACTTGGCTCAGCGAGCCCCGCGCATCGCGGCGGGTTTTTCCTCCAAGAGAAAAAGTGGGAAGGAGCGCGGCGGAAGGGAAAAGAAGACCATAAAATGTATCGCTTGTAACCCTAGAATATGTTAATGTCAAGAGATACAAATCTGGTAATTATGCCTTTCCTGCCTGTTGAGTTCTCCATTGTTCATTAAACATTAAAGACGGGATTATTTAATTTTCCACTTAAAGATTCTCCCACGTTCCGCAAAATCATATTCATTTTCAATCATTTCATTTTTTACCGTGGACAAAGTTTTGTTTTTATAATGCTCTCAATGAGCTGCCTTATTTATTTTTTACCCCCATATCGCGCTATAAGAAAGGCACTTTTAAACGGCTCTTCAAGAAATCGCCTGCTGCTGGGGGAACTACCAGGCACCGAGCAGTAGAAAACGCCAAAGTTGGGGGGAAAAAAAAATGTTGCCCGAGCAACAGCAACAAATCTTTTCAAAAGACGACTGGATGAAAACTGACATATTTCTGATACTACTGCAATTGGGGCGGGGGGGAATATCTGGGGGAAGTTAAAGTGCATCCTACCTCATTTCAAGGCAAATATTTCGGGGACAGAGGGTAGCTGAGCCCCCTCATCTAAAGCCACTCAGGAATATGTGCCTCTCCGGTTTTGAAGGAGAAGCCCCAACTCCAGCTCCCCACTCGCGGCTGCGGGGCTGAGGGTCACTTGAACGCACACGCTCCCTTGCACCCTGCCCACAATACAAGGCAGCACTATACATACGCACACGCGTAACGTGTTGTTCGTGTGCGCCGGGTGCAATAAATCCCTCTTTCTGAGGGGGAAAAAAAAAATCGTGCTCAATTAATGGGCTCGTCTCCTCCCCCTTCATATTAGAAAATTACAGCAGATTTCAGCCACCACGATCGTCTCCGGATATTTTAAACGAGACACTCTCAGCGCGACCGAACTTTTCGCAAGGACGGATGCGCGGAAAGAAGATGCATTAGAATTTAAAGACAGTAAAAAAGTTGGGGTTTTTTTAATTATAAGGCGGGCAATCATCGCGAGGGGGGGTCTCGCGTACACCCCTCGCTAAACGAAGGACAGAGAAGTGTATTCAATTTGGCGTTTCGGCGTTGTTTCCCTCCAAGGTCGTGCCCGTTTCTAACGAATATCCGCACCGCTGAAACGGCTGGCGGTCGGCGTGCCAACAAACTACCCACAGTGGCCTAAACTGTCGCCTTCGACTTTATTTGGTTTGCCTACCGACATAAAAGGGGGGGGGGGGGGAAGGCTGGGGAAATAACGCCGAAAGCCCAGAGACACGGTATCGCAGAGCGGGAGATAAAGCGAGCAATCAGCAGGGAAAAGTTTACACAGAGGAGCCTCCCGCAGAAGCGAGGGGTTAGTGTGTTTTCAGGACGAGGGCTGGATTACAGGGGCCGGGGTGGGGGTATTAGGATGGAAATCCCTTTCACTCATCCCCGGCCCCGTACGCAGAGCTGCCCGCCGCTCTCCCGCGCCCGCCAAGGTGGGCTGTCCTCCTAAAAAAAAATAGTTTAAAAAATAACAACAACAAAAAAAACCAAACCAAAGCAAACAGCGAAGGGGGTGGCAGGGGCCGCTGCAGGAGCCCCCCGCGCCAAACCCACGCACACGCAGAGGCGCGGAGCTGCGCGCCCGGCGAGGCCCTGCGCGGCGCAGCGCGGCGCGGCGGCGATCGGTGACGGCGGGGCACATCCTAGCGGCGGCTACCGGCCATGGGAGCCGGGCTGGCCCCACTCCCCGCCCGGCCCGGCCCGGCCCGGCCCGGCCCGGGGGGTGAGGAGGGCAGGGACGGCGGCGGCGACGGCAGCCGGGGCGCCCGGAACGGATGCGCGGCTGCGGGGCCGCCTCCCCCACCCCCCTTCCCCCTCCCCGGGGGACGGACGGGGCGGGAGGCGGCGGGACAGGGCGGGGGAGGCTCGGCCCAGCTCCACGGCAACTTGTAACGCGACAGAGGGGAAAGCCGGGCGGGGCGGGGGGGGGGGGGGGGGGGGGGGGAAGGGAAGTCTCCCCCCCCCCTCCTTTTAAAAAAAAAAAAAAAGGAGGGGGGGGCTGGGAGAAAAGCCACTGTTGGGAAAGTGCGTGCGGAGAGGGAGGCTCGCAGGCGGCGGGGAGCTGATCCGGCTGCGGGGCTGGGGGCAGCCCCGGCGGCAGCCCCGGCAGCACGGCACGGGAGGCGGAGGAGGAGGAGGAGAGTAGGAGGAGCTGCCGTGTGACCCACACCGCTACCCGAACTTGAAAGTTTTATCCGCCCGGAATCAAGAGCGGCCGCCGGTGGGTGCGGGCACCGCACCTCGGCACGGAACGGAGCGGAGGCATCGTGCGGGGGGAGCTGCCGCGCAGGGACCGGCTGCTGGCCCCGCTGCAAGCGGGGCGAGGCAGGGGAGGAGGGGAGGGGGCATCAGCCCTGCGACAACAACACCCCCTCCCACCACCCCCCCAAATCTGGGAGAGGATCGATACGATTTGCTGGAGACCAAGGACTTGCTCATCGGCGCACACGCGAGACGGCTGTCATTAGCTAACAGGACACACGACTGAGCCGGGGGCGGGGGAGGGGGGGGGAAGAGAGAGGGTGAGGAGTGTTACTAAAAGTCATTACAACCTGAGACAGAGAGTGAGAAAGAAGGGGAGGAAAAAAAAAACCACAAACTTCCTACCAATGGACAACAGGAAGTGACCACCACCACCAACGGGGAGTCTCTGCTTGGAGAAAGAAGCTGCAAGACAAAGAAGAAGGAAGGAGAGGTGAAAGACAAAACTGCCCAAGGTCCTTCTGCGTGTGCGTGCGTGCTCTTTCGAGAGAACAAAAGTCAGCCGGGAAGGAGAGACGAAGAAAGACGGAAAGGGAGACAGGATGGAGGAAGAGCTAAAGACCAGCATGTGAAGACAGAAGACCAGAGCAACGCACACGCGCATCGAAAAGACAAGGGGGAAAGGAAAAGCATACACAAAAGTTTCTTTTCCTCCTGGGAAGAAATTACTCACACGCCCACGGAAATCAGACGCCTTGCAGACCAACTTCTGGAGAAAGAGAGAGCGAGAGAGAAGAGGACGCAGAGTGATGTGAAGAAAGAAGGAAAGAAAAAAAAAAAAGCCAGAAAAGAAAGCAAAGAGAGCAGAAGCAGAGCAGAGCAAAAGAAACTGAGAGCCGGGGACGGGGGGGGGGGGAGGAAAGAAAGACGGACAGAAAAGCGAAGATCGTGACCTCCCCCAACAAGTGAACCTTGCACATATGTTGTGTAAAGTGTGTGCAAAACAGAGCCCTCCTGCCTGCTGCGCCTGTGCTTCGCCGCCGCTGCCGCCGCCGCGGCCGGTGCCCCTCGCAGGCGGCGCTGCCGGTGCCGGGGAGCCGCATCCTTCGGGGGAGCGACGCGGCTAATTGCGGAGCCCCCTCCTTCATTTGCATTTGCATATGCAGCCCGAGCCCGCTGGAGCCGCGCCAATCCGCGCTCGCCCCCCAGCCCCATTAATCGCCATGCATTATTCACCGGCGTAATTGCGGAGCCTCGCGCGCGCTCCGCGCAGCCGCCCCAGCCCCGCCGCGCACGCACCCCCCCACCCCCCCCCCCACCACCCCACGGCGCACCGCGCGCACCCCGCACGGCTGCTCCCCCGCTCCCTCACCCCCAGTTTGGCTGGCTGGTTAGCTTTGCCTTTTTTTTTTTTTCCTCCTTTTTTTTTCCCCCCCTCCTGGTTGGTTGCCTTTTCTGTTGTTTGTTTGGTTTGTTTTGTTTTGCAACTCGACTTTTATTTGCGAACAGTTATTTCCAGCCCCCCCCCACCTCCCCGTCCCTCGTTCCCAATTCCTCCCCTCTTTCCACCTCCACGTCGCTGATGCCTCTGCAAAAAGCAGAGTCAAGACGGCTCAGTTAGCAGCATGTCTCGTCGAAAGCAAGCGAAACCCCAGCATCTCAAATCGGACGAAGAGCTGCAAGCGGAGGTAGTTTCCGAGCACGGTAAGGGCTCCCGGCGCCTCTTTCTCCTTCTCCCTCTCCTTTTGTGAGTGTCTTTCAGACGGAGATAGGTGGATTTATGGTGATGGTGAACATGGGAGCGCAATTACCCTGCAGCGGGAGAATGGGAATTGGAGCCGCTGGGGGAAGAGGCAGCGGCGCTGGGAAGTTCGCAGTTTCGCCAAGTTTCCGTAGCCCACCCCCTGCCCAGCCATCCCTCCCCGCACGTCCCGCCCGGTTTCCCCAGCGGTTTTTATCGCGGCGGGACTCGGCGGCGGGGCTCAGCCCTCCCTCCCCGCTCACCCGGGCTCGGACACTCGGGAGCAGCGCCGGCCTCCTGCTCGCCGCTGCGCTCCCTCTGTTTTTTGGGGTATCCTTTTTTCTTCCCCCCCCCCCCCCCCGGTGTAGGTAGGAGCCATCTTCCCCTCTGCCCGGCAGCAGGAAAGAGGAAAGTCGGGGCGGCCGGGGCCATAATGTCCTGCCCGGGGCTGCGGGCTCCAGTTTGGGGATGGGGGGGTCCCGCGACCCGGGGGCTACCGGGCCCCAGGCCGTGCCCCCGGGGCAGCCCCACTGCGGCGGTGCCGGGGGCTCCCCCCCCCACCGCCTCGGGCCGGCCGGCGAAAGCTGCGAGCGGCTTTGGGCTGCCCCAGCCGCTTTCCCCCCACGACCCCCTTTTTGCCCCGGCAGCTGCCGGGGGGAGCCCGGCCGGAGCGCGCACGGCCGCTCGGGTGCGTGGGGGCAGCGGTGTTGATTTCGTGATTTTCGAGAAGGCTAAGCAGCAGCAGCTTTTCGCGTCCCCCCCCCCCCCCCCCGCCTTGCTCTGCCTTCCTGGCCTGGCTGCGGCTGTGACTGGGGTGGGTGGTAGGTGGCACGGGAGGCCCCCCCACCGCCACCAGCCCCCGTCGCTCCGGCTGCAGGCAGCTGGGAAGGGACATTTTGTCGCCTCTCCGCCATTCTTCGCTGCCTCCCCACACGGAGAGCACCACGCACACTTGCTCGTATGCCTCTGGGCTGCCCAGCTTGCTGGTGAACAAGTGTCCAAAGCTGGAAAGATTTGGGCTGTGGTCGCTCCCGATTTCCACTTTGCTGAATTTTTTTTTGGAGAGGAGGGCTGCAGGGGTTTTTCCTTCCCTTTTTTTTTTTTTGTTGTTGTTGATGTTGTTTTAATTTCCATAGTAGTCCCTGGCGTTGCAGCCTGCAAAGGCATGCCACAGCCCATGCTCACTTTTCCTGGGCTAAGTTGAGAGCTTCCACTTGAAAGTTTTTCTTTTCCTCTTTGCATAGAGCCCCACCGCTTTCTCAGTTTCTCACATAATCGAGTGGGAGCCCCAATGTTTTCTGCTTTATGTGTAGGCCCCTGACTCCACGGTTTTATCCCCCTTCTCCCTCCCTTCGAAAAGAAAAAAAAAAAGTCATTCTCCTGCTTCAAAACTAGAACGACTTTTAAGTTGCAGCTGTGGGGAAGAGAAAGGCAGCAAAGTTGAAGCCCGAGGAAGGATTTTTGACTATTGTATCTGAACTTTACAGCCCTGAAGCTTAAGGCAGCGTGAATCCACTTCATCAGGTTAAAACATCTGTCAGGCTGGCAAATCGTTAAAGCCTCCTGCTCCTTCCCAGGGCATTTGGGGAGCCGGGGAGTGAGTCTCACCCTGTCCGGGGCTGCTGCCACTGAAAACCCACTTCGCTGTTGACAATAACAGGCACACAGAGAAACACTTCCTTCTGTCACAGTGGAGGAGCAAAGCAGTGCGTTTTCAATTTTTTTTTTCCCCTTAGGAAACAGTGGCCGTGTAAAATAAATTAATATAGGCAACCAGGTGAGAATTAGTCTTTTATGATAATGTAAACAAGATTTGTTGAGCCCAGTCTCTCTTGGGGTGGGTTCTAGGTCTAAGCATTTATCACTGGCATTGTAAACTTTTACATGCTCTGAATCCATTTCCAGATAGAAAAATGAAACCCTGCTACTTCATTATGACACTCCTGGCGAGTTAATAAATTGAAAAAAATTGCTAAACTAGGTTTTTGTTTTGTTTTGTGAATCTTATCTATGTAGCCATGTCACCCGAGATTAGAACAAGAGATATGCTAAAAAGAAACGCTTGCATATGGTGGGTAGATTAAGGACAAAGAATCTTTTTGTCATGGAAATGTTTTTTTTTTTTCCCCTTTTTTGGGGGGTTTTGTTTTGTTTACTTCATCACATAGAATTTCTCACACTTGGTTTGTTTTGTATTGCCCTCAATGACTACATGATCAAATGAATGGATTTATTTCTGCCGAATGAGAAAGACAGTCTTTCCATCAAAAGGACTACATTGCATCCCAGTGAGGAATTTTAAAGCGTTATTATTGTGGTCCCTGAATAGCACAAAATCGGCTTTCACAGCAGCCCTAAAATGCAACAATGTAAATACTTTCCAGCCTCAGAAGGCTGTTATCAAAATGTGCGAGGTTGCTTTTTATTAAACCATATTTTAATTAATAGAGTGAAACCCTTCATAGTTAACGATTAACAAGCTAAAGTGGGGCTGGTGGGTTTTCCCTTCCATTGGAGAAATGGGAACAAGGTGGAGGCAGGATGCGGGAGCGGAGGGCGATCCGGCGCGCATTAGTGCGATGTAAATCATTTATTTACGCGCTGCGTGTTGGGGAGCGAACGATCGCCGGGCTGAGAGCAGTTTTATAGGCCAGAATAGAAGGAGCGCTCCAGACCTCGGGAATTAGAGCACTTCTTGTCACGGCAGTGTTCTTCCTTTCTGTCCGCAGCTATAGTCGAGATGTTGCTAGAGTTCCTGGGTGCGTTTTGCAACAGGCCAAAAATAGTTTGCGCAGTGGAAGAGTATCGGGCATTTTTAGAAAGCAAACTGTGTGAGCAGCCTGGTTTGATACATGTAGCCTCTTCACTCATCTGGCTCACTATCTTGTGAAATTCTTGTGAACACAAGATTAAACAAATGAAGCTTATTATTTATATAATGAAATCGTGTTTAATATCACCTCAAGATAGATTTTATTAAGTGGAGCCATAAACTTAATCCTTGGAGTGAAGGGACGGTATGAATAGTAGCAGAAGGAAGCTTGGCAGTTTGGGGAGCAGAATGGAAGATTAACGTTAGGCCGGATTTTAAGTTGACTGCTCTCACTGTAACTTTCCTGCTAATGTTGTGACAGAAGTTTTAGAATCAGACCAAATAATTTTATAGCCAGCTTGGACTACAGTAGAATAGAGCTGCATTCAAACAGGGCAGTGACATGATGGTAAGAAACTGTTGGAAATCTGAAGATAATTGGCATTGTCATCAGCCACAGATTTACACACAAAATCGTCTGAAATTACTTTGTCAAAATGCTAAAAATACATTTTGTCATGATTTTGAAAGGAAGTGTTAGCAAACAGCTGGTGACGATGTATTTCTTGAATAGTTGCACTGTGAATAGTGAACAAAAGATACCTATTGAAAAAAAAAACACTTTGAGGTTACTAAATTAGAAGATATGATGGAAATCACTTTAAAACAGCGGCAGCAGGACTCAGATGACTGCCTGTAGAATACAATAATCTCAGTTTCTCAGTAAATGTAAAGCATTGTAATAGTTGGAATTACATTTCTAATAGACTTGCCTAATTCAACAGATTACAAATGAATCAGAGTTATAGGTACAATGCACATGCTTCAACTCCGATTAATTTTTATATTAAACCACAGATTTGGCATTTGTATTTTTGAAGTAGGGATAATAGAAGGTTTTTTTTTGTTACACTGAAAAGTTATTCTTAAATAGTGTGCAAATGAGGTTCTGGTAAGGGTGATGACAAATGATGTTTTGGACTTTTTCATGTGAAGTTCCTGGCAAAGATGGTATCATTGTTCAGTCTGAGGTAAAAAAGATACCTTATAGAGAACTGTGCAGTGACAGTTTTCTAATGTGCCTTCTTACAATATTTTTTTTTAAATATTGGACCTATTTTCCCCCCGCACTCTTCAATACATGTAACATAGTCTAAACTAATGGATCTTTTTTGTCCCGGTAAAGTGGGATTGCGCTGTGCAGTTTTGAGCAGTTCCTGACTGCACTCGGTCTGGAGTATGTACACAGACACACATGCTCCGCTACAGCAACGACACAGTTCGCTATGGAGCAGCCAGCTTCATGTGAGTGTGTTCATTCTATCTGCATGTATAGAGGGTAAAAACACATCTTGGAGGGAGTCGCCGCCATAGGAAGGACATTCCTACGGACAAAGTAGGGGTTGTTCCACGTTGGTTAGACACTATAGCTTTTAAAACTTGAGAAGTCACAAGCAGCTATCAGTAAACATAAAACTTAGGTGATTTTTGCGTGTGTTTGTTCTGAGGCAACTGTAAGAGAAGGCTTTTTGTTTTGAAAAATAAAGGCCAAATAAGTATTGCTATAAATTGTTCCTTTAATAAGATATGGTAATTGAAACTTTCCTTAAATAGTTCTGCTGTTACGGTAGAGACTTAACATTCAAACGATGTAATATCTGTATTTGTATAATTTTTAAAATATTCTTACTGTTTGAACTGTGTTAGCAATAGGAAGATATTTGGAATACTAAGGAAACTACAACAATCAGCCAATTTGCTGATGTGTGTGTAATGATGAAAGTAGACAAAACTGGGTCAGATTTTATCTGGTGGTGCTGATCTTAAGGAAGTCTTACCATCTCCTGAGGTAGACATTAAGTCTCTTTTTTTTTGGAGTGGAAGGGAGGAAATTTTGAAAGGTGTTGGTTTAAATTCTGTGTAATTAAGCTATTAATATGCATACATTTAGCTGTTGAAAATTACTTCTCCTTGCCTACAAAAGAGGGAAAGCTACGATTCAAAAAAATGGGTGGCATTTAAATAAAGGAGTCAAAATAAACAAATTAATAGTAAGTATTAGTGCCATTTCTGAAAAATAGTTTGAGTTCTGGGAGGATTTTCTGGATATCTTTCCTTCATTTGATTTGTTGGCTGCCAAGCCAGGACAAGCATATCTGTTGACTCTCCATCAGTCAGGACATGAGTCAATCACTTTTGCTGATAATAAACCAGGTCTGGCATGACGTTAAAATAGTTAAGTATTGACACATTTTCCAAAATAAAGCATGTTGAAATAATTTATTTTGTAATATTGCATTTGTAAAATGTGAGTAATTTGCTGTATCTTTTTTTCAGAGTAAGCATGAATAAATCTAGTTCCAGCAGTAAATTTTTATTGAATTGTACATCTCAGTGTAAAGGGCCGAAATCCTGTTTCCTCTACCCTCTTAAAATTTCCCACTAAATGTAGTGAAGGTTTTCCATTAATTAAAAAAAAAAAAAAAAGTTAATTTAGGCCAAAATACACTTTTAGGAGCTGGTTCAGTTACAGTGCTGTTGGACATAGAGAGCATTTCTTCTTATCAAGGAAAACCCCTTCAAAACTGGGAAAGCCAGCAAAATAATGTTTTTAAAGGGTGACAGAAAAGCATAGAGAAACAAATTTGAAAAATGTGTTATCTTTTAAGTTGAAAAGTGAAAAGATAGTGGTCTAAAGAGTGGGGTCTTTAGTATCTCATTGCTGTAGTTAGGGTACACAAAGTGAGCAGACTTTTACGACATTTATTATGGGGTAAGCTAAATCTTTAAAAAGAGCCCTTCTGAAACTATTGCCAGTCTCTGATACTGGTTTTTGCCCTCCTTTCACCATTCCCCCCCACCCCCCCCCCAAAAAAAAAAAAATTTGGACTCTATCACCGCTTGAAAAAGAGACACCAAAAAGTTTCCAAACTTTTGACGCACGGAGCGAGGCATGCCACAATATTTGGGAAGGCTGTTGATCCCTTCCAGGAGCCGCCGGCCTGGGTGGGTGGGTGCTGCCCTGGGGCGGTGGGGCAGCGGGAGCTCAGCCGGGGAGAAGTGGTGGGGGGCGGGTTGCGGAGCGTGCCAGAAAGCTCCTTCCCCAGGACTCTCCCTGAGGGTGGGTAGTTAGAAGTGCTTTGACAAGGCTTGCTGATTTAACCTTTGCCTGCTTTGCCCTGCCAGGGGTGGCCACTAGATGTCAAGCTCATAATACAATTAGTACATCTGTGCAGTTGACCTTGGCAGCGCGGCTTACCACTGTTCTGTTAAGTGTTAACACCGAATTTGAGTGTTAACTGGAGATCCCTCCGAGTTTGCCGCCCGCTGTACGGCTTATCAAATGCCCATCTAGTTCGGCACAAGTGTTTACAGTTCTTCGAGAAGGAAAAAAGGTTTCCTTTTGTGAAGCCCAGCGTCTTGAGCGGCTCCGTTAACCCTGCAGGTGCCACAGAATTTTTGTCTCAGTTAACCAAAGCCGACGTGCTGTTCAGTGTTTCAGGTGATCCCTTCTTACCAGTGCCACTTCATAATTTTATTTTATAATTTTGTCGATGTAAGTAGCGTTCCCAAAGCTGGAAATGATGAAAGCTAACGGATTTGTCTAGAACTTGATGCGCGTTGCTCTCCTGTGCAATAACTGCGGTATACGAAAGGGTGAATGAGCAGAGCTGAACAACTGGCATCAAACCACTCCGAATTTGCTCTTTCAAGCGCTCCTGCATGTAACTTTACTCAAAAGAGTAGTGCTGTCGAATCCACTGCTTCAGTTTTGAGATGCTTAGGAGGCGCTGGATTGGGCCCTCACATTGGCTTCTCGTGCTGTGAGCCTCCGCACACAAATTTGTCGGCTTTTCTGTGGTGGTTCAGAGAGTGGCTGGCTTTGTTCTGCAGGGTGTTAGAGTTACGTAGCGTAAGGTGTAGTTAATGATACACTTTTCAAAATAGGAAAGCTATGCAGAATCTAGTGTTCTGCTTACTTCTTCTAGTTTATTTGTTTTAGTTTGGGTTTTTTTCAGTATCTTTCATACCAGCTATGTATTGACTTTGATTTTTTTTTTTTTTAAGGATTCCCGATAGAACTTGGTGCATTCCAAATAAATTTAGTTCCTACAGACATCAGCATATTTGTTCACAAATTCTACACAACCCAAAATTAATGTATACATGCCATAACAGCCAACTGAATAGCTGTTTATATGATTTTGGGAAACATAACACAGCTCTTCTTTAATATGATATCTTGCGCAAATATTCCAAACAATTTGTGAAGCTTGCATCTGTTCCACATCTGCGGACACGTAGAAAGGTGCCAGTGTTTGAGATAACAAAGTGTTTCACTGCACAGATTAGAAACTGCAAATGTTTTAAACAGAATACAGTTAGTGCCTGTGCCACAGGTGGCTCTTACTTAACAAATTCTGAGATTTAGGCTACTGAATAGATCAAACCGAGTGTGCTAGGTCAGTACCAGTTTTTGCATAGCAAGAGTGCCCTCCACTGTTCAAATCCATACTAACAGCTTTTGTGGTCTGAGAAAAAGGACAGAAAATTTTTCTATTGAGTCTGGAATTTCTTCTACATTGTTAAACACAGTAGGGGTCTCTATTTGTCTCCTCCTGTTTCACAGCTTGGGCTCAGTATGTGATAATTCATCTTTCTTTATGGGATTCAAAGCTATCATAAAGAGTTAAAAAGAATTAATTTGCAAGAAAATAAACGTGTTCTAACAATTTAAGAAAACTTTCTTTAAAAGCTCTGTCAATTGTAAGAGATGATAAAGCTAAGGAAAAAGTAATACTGTTCTTCTCGAGGATCAGTACGTTGCTACAAGGCTACTGTTTCCAAATTAATATAGTTTTGAAAACAAATGTATGTGTTTTTTTTAAATGTATTTTCTTTTTTTATTTAAGTTGTGCTTGGGGAAAAATAATTTTGTGTATTCTGAGGATAGGAGTGGTAAATAATTGTCCTGTATTGATGTGCTATGCTCAGAGTTTTATTTATAATACTGCTTGTTTAAATATAAAGTGCTGTGATCTGCACTTTGAAATGATTATTGGATTTGCATGTGAGAGCATTTTATACATCTGTCTTCACAGTTAGCAGACATTTTATCTTTAGCTGATGTTAACAAACGCAGTTTTTTCTGAAACTTCTTCACAGTTCGTACACTGCTTCTCAGGGAAAGATCGGCGGGTTTTTTTTTTATTCCTGAAAGAAATTCCTACCTTTAGAAAATATTAATTAAGTAAATTAATGTAGAAATAATAGTAATTGATACAACACTTTTCCGTGCTTTCATTTGTATTATTGCATATAGTCTAAAAAGAAGCTTCAGAAAATATTTTACTCACACATTTGTTGGATTCCTTTACAAGACACTTTTGTTTTAATTCTTCAGGAAGTCATCAGCATTTTGAAAGAGATGAAAGCCTAGAAAATGTTGATTCTCTTACCTGATTTTATCCAAGTGTCTTGTGACTCATACATAATTTGAGGATTCTACGATATAGAGTAACAAAATCTAACAAAATACTGAATTGTCAGAGAACTTTTGGTTGTAATAGACCTTACTTACTATAGACTTACTATAAATGAAAAGGTGTTTTTTAGGTCGTTTACATGTACGGAACTAGAAGTGATTTGAGGCAAAATGAAAAGATCCCAGAGCAAAGATAAAACACAGTGGAGTCAGCTGGGGCTTTTTTCAGACTAGAAGCAGTTAGTCCTAGAAAGGGAGCGTTTAATAAACAGCATATGTTTTCAGAATTAACCTGACTAGAATGTGATGTTTAATTTCGGGCTGTTTCACAAAAGTTAAAGCATCCATTCGTTCTGTTTTCCCTCGCACGTCATGCAAGAGGCTTTCCTCTTACACAGAGCAGAAAGACGTATGCCTGCAGTAAAAATTCAGAAGTAGTAAAGCCAGGTTTACAAATCCTGCATGCGTGTAGTCAGCCACGGTGGCAATTTTTTCTCCACTCTCCATGTTTTCTGACAGCCACTGAAGGACCCACGGCACCCTTTTAGCCCTCTCCCTTCTTCTCGAACAGTGAGAAAGCAGCCAGCACCATCCTCCCCACAGCCATGCATTGCTCCAGCCTGGAAAGCATTTGGTGGGTGCCCTTAGCGAGAGTGGCAGAGCAAAGCCTCCTGGCGTCAACGCCTGGCACCCCCTGCACTGAGTCAGCGGAGCACCTGAGCGGCTTCAGGTATCACCATCCCAAAGTGACTTTCTCAAAATACCTTCGTTTGAGTTTTTGTGGGCTAATTTTAGGGCCAGACCCCAGTGATGTGAAGTGACAGCACTCTGCTGGAGCCACCGCGGCTCTGTGGGTTGATGCTGCTTAGGAGCTCACTACTCCGGGTACGGTTTGAGAGACGTTGCCTGCAATTCTTCACCTGTTTTCACAGGGTAAGCTTTATGTGCTGTAATTCGTCTTGCATCTCGTAGCAGCTTCAGATTAGTCTGTTAGCTGTTACGACTGCTAATGAGAAAAAGAAAATAACTGAGAGGTTATTAGTGGTTGAGATCCTGACTGCTTGACAAAACTCCCATTCAGCACGTTTTGTGTAAGTAAGAACTGCAAAATTCAGCCCATATCTCTAAGATAAGCAAGTGCTCAATTAATCTCCCTGAAGTCCTTGAAAATTTTTACTGTGCCACATCCTTACTGTACTAGTAAAAATGATTGTCTCTCTTCAGGAAAAATAAAAGAAAAAAGATTAAATCCTTCAGTACTTAATGGATTTAATCACTTTGCAATATATCAGAAAATGAAAGCAAGCTATAAAACATGAGGAAAATTCCTGTGTTTTCCTGTAATAGGTATAAGCTGTAAGTAAACAAAAATTTTTAGCTGAAAATTTTACCATGTAACATTTTTAATAATCTGGAGTAATGATAAAATTTTGGTATCGCTTTCTGTCATTCATAAAGTGATGAAGTTTTAACAAACAACAAAAATATCCTTTAATGTGGAGGCCTAGGCTTTTAAGCTTTATTTCCTGTTGAAATCAGTGAGGACTTCAAAAAGTCAAAAGCAACAATAAATAGAATATCTTAGTGCTTTCATATTAATAAGTACTACTGAAAGGGATGTTAAAAACCTCATTTGTGAAATACTGGGGCAATGTCAATTTCTCCAATACACATACATATATTTAAAAATATTTATCAGTCATTATTTTCAGTCTTGCTTTTTCCTCCCCTGGAGTGCTTGTCTGGGGCAGGACCACAAAGCCTGCTGTTTGCATGACTGGTTTGTACTCTTTCAATCCCATTAATTTCAGTGGTGTTTCTAATGCAGTAAAGGCTACTCACTTGAGTAGGCGTTGTTGGATTGAGCCCATCGTCTGTCATTCTGTCAAGCATCTTGGTAGCATCAGTGTGTACCGTCACCTATGGCACAGCAGCATTTACTTCGGTGCCATCTGTGTCACCTGCTTGCTTACCAGTTCAAGAAAGTGAAGATTTAATTTAACTTCCTTTAAGCGAAGATTTAACTTGTTTGATTTCTTAAGAAACGCAAAATAATTTATCCTAAGCAGAAAATACTGTGGTGAGGTTCTTTGTATGTCTACTTCAAAGTTGATCGGCGGGGGAGCCCCTAACAACTCTCTAGCATTATTCTCTGGCATATTTTTCAAAATACGTCAGTTCTTGAATATTTCAAGACAGATGATGAGATGAATGTACTTGGATTGGTCATTTGAAAAGTATTCTCACTATTTTTAAGGCTTGGGAGTTGAGGGAAGGAGGAGTACAAAACAGAGCTGTAGGTCCCCGGTCAGTATGGGTGCAAGCCTGGTCCCTCTGAGACAGCACAAAACTGGCCATTTGTTTCATTGAGAATGGAGCTGAGCACTGACCATCTGAGAAATACCTACACTCACTTGTACCTGT